>NW_028319821.1:0-181116 GCF_062004578.1 Staurois parvus
AGGAGGTGTGAGGAGGAGGCCAGGTGCGAGGAGGGGTGAGGAGGAGGCAGGAGGTGTGAGGAGGAGGCCAGGTGTGAGGAGGGGTGAGGAGGAGGCAGGAGGTGCGAGGAGGAGGCCAGGTGTGAGGAGGGGTGAGGAGGAGGCCAGGTGCGAGGATCTGTCATAGGAGGGGTGAGGAGGAGATAGGAGGTGCGAGGAGGAGGCCAGGGGTGCGAGGAGGAGATAGGAGGGGTGAGGAGGAGGCAGGAGGTGCGAGGAGGAGGCCAGGTGCGAGGAGGAGATAGGAGGGGTGAGGAGGAGGCAGGAGGTGCGAGGAGGAGGCCAGGTGCGAGGAGGGGTGAGAAGGAGGCAGGAGGGGCGAGGAGGAGGCCAGGTGCGAGGATCTGTAATAGGAGTGGTGAGGAGGAGATAGGAGGGGTGAGGAGGAGGCAGGAGGTGCGAGGAGGAGATAGGAGGGGTGAGGAGGAGGCCAGGGGTGAGGAGGAGGCCAGGTGCGAGGATCTGTCATAGGAGGGGTGAGGAGGAGGCCAGGTGTGAGGAGGAGATAGGAGGGGTGAGGAGGAGGCCAGGTGTGAGGAGGAGGCCAGGTGCGAGGATCTGTCATAGGAGGGGTGAGGAGGAGGCCAGGTGTGAGGAGGAGATAGGAGGGGTGAGGAGGAGGCCAGGTGCGAGGATCTGTCATAGGAGGGGTGAGGAGGAGGCCAGGTGCGAGGAGGAGGCCAGGTGCGAAGAGGGGCGAGGGGGAGGCCAGGTGTGAGGAGGGGTGAGGGGGAGGCCAGGTGCGAGGATCTGTCATAGGAGGGGTGAGGAGGAGGCCAGGTGCGAGGAGGAGATAGGAGGGGTGAGGAGGAGGCCAGGTGCGAGGAGGAGATAGGAGGGGTGAGGAGGAGGCCAGGTGCAAGGAGGAGATAGGAGGGGTGAAGAGGAGGCCAGGTGTGAGGAGGAGGCCAGGTGCAAGGAGGGGTGAGGAGGAGGCCAGGTGTGAGGAGGAGGCCAGGTGCGAGGATCTGTCATAGGAGGGAGGAGGAGGAGGCCAGGTGCGAGGAGGAGATGAGAGGAATGAGGAGGAGGGGAGACATGCAGGCCCCCTGACGTCATATCGTACGGATTGTATCCGGGGGGGTCGGACAATAATCTGGAAACGCTCCATGACTGGCGGGGGTCAAAGTGACATGTTCAGCGGTGAAAGCGGAAGTGATGTTTTGCTTGTGCTGTGTGATGAGACACCCAGCTGATTGTAGTAGTATACATTGTATATACGTCCCCCGTGGTCCGGGCTGGGGGAGGGGAGGTGATAAGCGGTTGCAGGGAGGCCGCCATTCCCATAACGTCATCCCAGAAACATGCGATTCGCCTGTCGCTTCTCTTCGCATCCCCTGGAACCCCCCCCCTCCCCCTCCCCAGGAGTCACTGATGTATTGGTGTCTGTTGCTGCACTGTGTTGGGGGAGGGGGGGCAGGGAAAGATTTGGGGTGCAGAGAGTTGGGGGGAGGGCAGAGATTTGGGGTGCAGAGAGTTGGGGGGAGGGCAGAGATTTAGGGTGCAGAGAGTTGGGGGAGGGCAGAGATTTAGGGTGCAGAGAGTTGGGGGAGGGCAGAGATTAGGGTGCAGAGAGTTGGGGGAAGGGCAGAGATTTAGGGTGCAGAGAGTTGGGGGAGGGCAGAGATTTAGGGTGCAGAGTTGGGGGAGGGCAGAGATTTGGGGTGCAGAGAGTTGGGGGGAGGGCAGAGATTCAGGGTGCAGAGAGTTGGGGGAGGGCAGAGATTTAGGGTGCAGAGTTGGGGGAGAGCAGAGATTTAGGGTGCAGAGTTGGGGGAGGGCAGAGATTTAGGGTGCAGAGTTGGGGGGAGGGCAGAGATTAGGGTGCAGAGTTGGGGGAGGGCAGAGATTTAGGGTGCAGAGTTGGGGGAGGGCAGAGATTTGGGGTGCAGAGAGTTGGGGGGAGGGCATAGATTTAGGGTGCAGAGTTGGGGGGAGGGCAGAGATTCAGGGTGCAGAGAGTTGGGGGAGGGCAGAGATTAGGGTGCAGAGAGTTGGGGGGAGGGCAGAGATTTAGGGTGCAGAGTTGGGGGGAGGGCAGAGATTAGGGTGCAGAGTTGGGGGGAGGGCAGAGATTAGGGTGCAGAGAGTTGGGGGGAGGGCAGAGATTAGGGTGCAGAGTTGGGGGGAGGGCAGAGATTAGGGTGCAGAGAGTTGGGGGGAGGGCAGAGATTTAGGGTGCAGAGTTGGGGGGAGGGCATAGATTTAGGGTGCAGAGTTGGGGGGAGGGCATAGATTTAGGGTGCAGAGTTGGGGGGAGGGCAGAGATTCGGGGTGCAGAGAGTTGGGGGGAGGGCAGAGATTAGGGTGCAGAGAGTTGGGGGAGGGCAGAGATTTAGGGTGCAGAGAGTTGGGGGGAGGGCAGAGATTTAGGGTGCAGAGTTGGGGGAGGGCAGAGATTTAGGGTGCAGAGAGTTGGGGGGAGGGCAGAGTTGGGGGAAGGCAGAGATTTGGGGTGCAGAGAGTTGGGGGGAGGGCAGAGATTTAGGGTGCAGAGAGTTTTGGGGGGGAGGGCAGAGATTTAGGGTGCAGAGAGTTTTGGGGGGAGGGCAGAGATTTAGGGTGCAGAGAGTTTTGGGGGGCAGGTTGCTGATTCACCGCAAGGTGCTGATTGTCAGGCTGTGAATATTTAGGGCGGGTGGATCCCAGAGGACACCATGTGGACTGACCCCACCCATGGGACCGCCTCCCCCGGGGTGACACATTTCACACGTGTCACCTGCTGCTGTGGGGGTGGGGACTGAACTCCGGGCAGACGGACGAATCCAGGGATGAAGGACACACAGAACTCCATTCCCTGCCGGAGGAGCTCTGCCCGGCCGGTCCTGTGATCCAGCAGCCTGATCCCAGACCTCCCTACAGCTACGAGGCCTCTTTATTAGGAGCTTCTTCAGGAAACATTTACTATGGAACTGCAGCCAAATATTACCCCCCTCCCCCGTATCGTGTGGGGGAGGGGTATTGTAGGCCAGTCTCCTCCATTACACTGCAGGGTGTAGCGATTTTACGTACAGATACGAACGCGGTCATCCATCTTGCTAAGGATCCTCCATCTTGTATCATTCTTTCTCCCTCAGGAATGTGGTCTGTGTGTATGCTGAGATATCAGGCACAGCGGGACAGCTTCATGGTTATAAACCCCAGTTAGCCTGGCCCCGTATGTCTGTGAGACTCTTGCTTGGAGAGGATCGTAAAGCCATAAACCCGTCCTTCACTGGACGCATTCCAGGAGAGCCGTAAAACAGACCGCACATATAAAACCCACTTTTCCATATAATTTCATATCCTAAGCTAGGAAATAGTTACAATGAAGCAAAGCTTAGATTCGGATGGATCAGTTCAATGCGAGTCACCTGATACCTTACACCCCCAGCTGAAGTCTGCAGGAGAGCAGAGAGCCATATAGTTCTAGCTGGAATAGTAAGATATGGCATGTTTGGTGTCTAGACGTTCAGCAGATGATTCTGCATATTATTCTACAAGTGGCCGGGCTGCTGCATGCCTAGGGAAGGTTATTGACCCTGATATAAACTGCGAAGGATTTGGTCATAGCCCCGCCTACAACACCCCTCCCCAAATGAGGCGATTGGTTCTCTGCTTTAAGGAGACACCCTGCTGGGTTCCTAGAAAAGGCTGTTATGCTTGGAGCAGTAAGTTGAAGAATTCTTCCTTTTAACATCAGGAACCGACTTGGGAGACGGTAACCATTTGCTCTGACACTTGAAGCTGCTTAAACCCAGACTGACGGCAAGTACTCTCCCTCCAAACTTCTCTCTGTTATCTCTCTGCTGTGTTACTGCTCTCTGGATTTACATATGTATATTGGATACACCTTTTTCTGTAAATACTTCTATTGCACCATTTTGACCTTTTTAGTAATAAATCCTATTTTCCCTGTCTCTGAAGAGCGCTACTGTGTGTGTTTAACCCTCTGTATACCCGGCCTGCGGTGACTGTGGTATACAGACGATTATCCAACCATCTTAGTGTATTGCTGAGATCGCCGAGTTTCCTCCTTTTCTGTACAAAAAGGAGGTGGTGGCAGTGCGAAGGGTTTAATTGCGTAATTACCCTGACCCAATAGCAATCTCTCAGGCTGCCGGTACATCGATTGTGGTCCATTAGCTGGAAAATCTTTGTGCAGGGGGCAGCTGGGCGTGGCATTGTTACACACGTGACATCACGGTTTTAGATTGGTTAGACCTTTGGTCACAAGTTGGTGAGAAGGGTGGGGGTCTGACGCCGCAATCGTCACACAGGGTGCTCTCAGCCTGACATGTTTCAGGGCCAATTCATGCAATGGTGTTACAGATAACATGCATGTTACCGCCCACTACTGCAATGTGCTTTACATGTGTTGGTGTCTGCACTGTGGTGACCTGCCAGACCTCTCCTTCTCCCCCTCACGTCCATTTGTTTGGAATGAGCAATACACTTTAGTTGCAGTCAAGGACATTGCTCTGTGCACACTACAAATCCCAGAGTCCCGTAGTCCCGCAGCCCGTAGTCCACAACTCGTAGTCCCACAACCCATAGTCCGACAACATGTAGTCCCACAACCCGTAGTCCCACAACCCGTGGTCCCACATCCCGTGGTCCCACAACCCATGGTCCCACATCCCGTGGTCCCACATCCCGTGGTCCCACAACCCGTGGTCCCGCAGCCCGTAGTCCATAACCAGTAGGCCCACAACCCGTGGTCCCACAACCCGTGGTCCCACATCCCGTGGTCCCACAACCCGTAGTCCATACCCCGCAGTCCCACAACCCATTGCCCATAGTCCATAACCCATTGTCCCACAACCCGTGGTCCCGTAGTCCATAACCCGTAGTCCCACAACCCGTGGTCCCGCATCCCGTGGTCCCGCAGCCCGTAGTCCCGCAGCCCGTAGTCCCACAACCCATTGGCCCGTAGTCCGTAGTCCCGCATCCCGTAGTCCCGCATCCCGTAGTCCCGCATCCCGTAGTCCCGCAGCCCGTAGTCCCGCAGCCCGTAGTCCCGCATCCCGTAGTCCCGCAGCCCGTAGTCCCGCAGCCCGTAGTCCCGCAGCCCGTAGTCCCGCATCCCGTATTCCCGCATCCCGCAGTCCCGCATCCCGCAGTCCCGCAGCCCGCAGTCCCGCAGCCCGCAGTCCCGCATCCCGTAGTCCCGCATCCCGTAGTCCCGCATCCCGTAGTCCCGCATCCCGTAGTCCCGCAGCCCGTAGTCCCGCAGCCCGTAGTCCCGCATCCCGTAGTCCCGCATCCCGTAGTCCCGCATCCCGTAGCCCGTAGTCCCGCATCCCGTAGCCCGTAGTCCCGCATCCCGTAGTCCCGCATCCCGTAGTCCCGCATCCCGTAGTCCCGCAGCCCGTAGTCCCGTAGCCCGTAGTCCCGCAGCCCGTAGTCCCGCAGCCCGTAGTCCCGCAGCCCGTAGTCCCGCAGCCCATTGTCCCGTAGCCCGTAGTCCCGCAGCCCGTAGTCCCGCATCCCGTAGTCCCGCATCCCGTAGTCCCGCAGCCCGTAGTCCCGCATCCCGTAGTCCCGCATCCCGTAGTCCCGCAGCCCGTAGTCCCGTAGCCCGTAGTCCCGCAGCCCGTAGTCCCGTAGCCCATTGTCCCGCAGCCCGTAGTCCCGTAGCCCGTAGTCCCGCAGCCCGTAGTCCCGTAGCCCGTAGTCCCGCAGCCCGTAGTCCCGTAGCCCGTAGTCCCGCAACCCGTAGTCCCGTAGCCCGTAGTACACAGTCTCCTAGTACATATTGTTATAGAGGATTTATGGCGCCAACAGTGTGCTGAGCGTTGTACAATATAATGGGAGACAATGCAGATGAATACAAGAGGGTAGGGAGCGCCTGATCCTGGGAGCTGACAATCTATGAGAGTCCATCTCGCAGTTACACTATGAAGCAGCTGGCAGTCATAGGGCGTCTATGAAGGGCGATGCGGGGCCGTGGCGGGGGAAGGTGACCCCGGGGTGTTTGTGGTCGGGCTGGAATGTCAGGCTTTTAGATCCGGTCAGAGAAACGAAAGAGACGACTCGGGGAGGAATCCTCACTCACGGGATCAGATTCCACCCTGTACATAGAGAACAACAGAGACACCGGTGATCCCACCCCCCCCTCCTCGCTGCATCCGACTCAGAGGTTATAGATTGTCAGCTCTGCAGGCAAACATTCTCCAGGCAGGCAGAATCTGAAACAAAAGCTCATATAGGGGCTGAAATCCCCCCTGAGAGGTGAGTTATGACACCAAACTGCTTCAGCTGGACAGGACTATTTACAGGGACAATCCACCCAAAAGTGGTGTTTTAACTATGGGTGGAGCCTAGTGGGCGGAGTCGGCCCCTGGAAGCTCCATACTCCCCGGCTCCGCTCTTCCTCTGAACTCTGCAGCCTCCAGTAGACTCCGGAATGTTCCCCCAACAGGAACAGAAAGAGGAAGTTCCATCTCTTCTCTGGGGGGGATTGTACTGGGTGGGGGGGATTGTACTGGGGGGTGGGATTGTACTGGGGGTGGGATTGTACTGGGTGGGGGGATTGTACTGGGGGGTGGGATTGTACTGGGTGGGGGGATTGTACTGGTGGGGGGGATTGTATTGGTGGGGGGGATTGTACTGGGGGGTGGGATTGTACTGGGGGGTGGGATTGTACTGGGTGGGGAGATTGTACTGGGGCAGGAGGGATTGTACTGGGGGGTGGGATTGTACTGGGGCAGGATTGTACTGGGGGGTGGGATTCTACTGGGTGGGGGGCATTGTACTGGGTGGGGGGATTATGCTGGGTGGGGGGGATTATGCTGGGTGGGGGGGATTGTACTGGGTGGGGGGGATTGTACTGGGTGGGGAGATTGTACTGGGGCAGGAGGGATTGTACTGGGGGGTGGGATTCTACTGGGTGGGGGGCATTGTACTGGGGAGGGGGATTGTACTGGGGGGGGCATTTTACTGGGGGGGAGGGATCCCCGACCTTCAGAGTTTCCTCCAAATGTACAAAAGCTGGAAAGTGTCCTCAATGAGCAGTTGTCCATGTAAGGAGGGGCCGGGGTGATACATGGCGGGGGGGGGGGGGGGGTGCCGGGTCTCTAGTTTGCCCATCTCACCCTGTGACCCCAACTGACCTTGTAGGTACCCCATTGTCATCCAGTGTATGTTGTCCTGTGACCTCCTGGCACCCCAGTCACATCCAGGGTGCCCATATCACGGTCTCCACGGTTGGGGGTATGGGGGGGATAAGAGGACCTGTCTCCACGGTTGGGGTATGGGGGGGATAAGAGGACCTGTCTCCATGGTTGGGGGTATGGGGGGGATAAGAGGACCTGTCTCCATGGTTGGGGGTATGGGGGGGATAAGAGGACCTGTCTCCCTGGTTGGGGTATGGGGGGATAAGAGGACCTGTCTCCACGATTGGGGGTATGGGGGGATAAGAGGACCTGTCTCCATGGTTGGGGGTATGGGGGGGATAAGAGGACCTGTCTCCATGGTTGGGGGTATGGGGGGGATAAGAGGACCTGTCTCCATGGTTGGGGGTATGGGGGGGATAAGAGGACCTGTCTCCATGGTTGGGGGTATGGGGGGGATAAGAGGACCTGTCTCCATGGTTGGGGGTATGGGGGGGATAAGAGGACCTGTCTCCATGGTTGGGGGTATGGGGGGGATAAGAGGACCTGTCTCCCTGGTTGGGGTATGGGGGGATAAGAGGACCTGTCTCCACGGTTGGGGTATGGGGGGATAAGAGGACCTGTCTCCACGATTGGGGGTATGGGGGGATAAGAGGACCTGTCTCCATGGTTGGGGGTATGGGGGGGATAAGAGGACCTGTCTCCATGGTTGGGGGTATGGGGGGGATAAGAGGACCTGTCTCCCTGGTTGGGGTATGGGGGGATAAGAGGACCTGTCTCCACGGTTGGGGTATGGGGGGATAAGAGGACCTGTCTCCACGATTGGGGGTATGGGGGGATAAGAGGACCTGTCTCCACGGTTGGGGGTATGGGGGGATAAGAGGACCCGTCTCCACGGTTGGGGTATGGGGGGATAAGAGGACCCGTCTCCACGGTTGGGGTATGGGGGGATAAGAGGACCTGTCTCCACGGTTGGGGTATGGGGGGGATAAGAAGACCTGTCTCCACGGTTGGGGTATGGGGGGATAAGAGGACCTGTCTCCCTGGTTGGGGTATGGGGGGGATAAGAGGACCCGTCTCCACGGTTGGGGTATGGGGGGATAAGAGGACCTGTCTCCACGGTTGGGGTATGGGGGGATAAGAGGACCCGTCTCCACGGTTGGGGTATGGGGAGATAAGAGGACCCGTCTCCACGGTTGGGGTATGGGGGGATAAGAGGACCTGTCTCCACGGTTGGGGTATGGGGGGATAAGAGGACCTGTCTCCATGGTTGGGGTATGGGGGGGTAAGAGGACCTGTCTCCACGGTTGGGGGTATGGGGGGATAAGAGGACCTGTCTCCACGGTTGGGGGTATGGGGGGATAAGAGGACCTGTCTCCACGGTTGGGGGTATGGGGGGGATAAGAGGACCTGTCTCCACAATTGGGGTATGGGGGGGATAAGAGGACCCGTCTCCACGGTTGGGGTATGGGGGGGATAAGAGGACCAGTCTCTACGGTTGGGGTATGGGGTGATAGCAGGACCTGTCTCCACGATTGGGGGTATGGGGGGGATAAGAGGACCTGTCTCCCTGGTTGGGGTATGGGGGGTTAAGAGGACCTGTCTCCACGATTGGGGGTATGGGGGGGATAAGAGGACCATTCTCCACAGTTGGGGGTATGGGGGGATAAGAGGACCTGTCTCCATGGTTGGGGTATGGGGGGGATAATAGGACCTGTCTCCATGGTTGGGGTATGGGGGGGATAAGAGGACCTGTCTCCATGGTTGGGGTATGGGGGGGATAAGAGGGCCTGTCTCCATGGTTGGGGTATGGGGGGGATAATAGGACCTGTCTCCCTGGTTGGGGTATGGGGGGGGGATAAGAGGACCTGTCTCCACGGTTGGGGGTATGGGGGGGATAAGAGGACCTGTCTCCACGGTTGGGGGTATGGGGGGGGATAAGAGGACCTGTCTCCACGGTTGGGGGTATGGGGGGGATAAGAGGACCCGTCTCCATGGTTGGGGGTATGGGGGGGATAAGAGGACCCGTCTCCCTGGTTGGGGGTATGGGGGGGGGGATAAGAGGACCTGTCTCCCTGGTTGGGGGTATGGGGGGGGGATAAGAGGACCCGTCTCCCTGGTTGGGGGTATGGGGGGATAAGAGGACCCGTCTCCCTGGTTGGGGTATGGGGGGGGATAAGAGGACCTGTCTCCACGGTTGGGGGTATGGGGGGATAAGAGGACCCGTCTCCATGGTTGGGGGTATGGGGGGGGATAAGAGGACCCGTCTCCCTGGTTGGGGTATGGGGGGGGATAAGAGGACCTGTCCCCTGGTTGGGGTATGGGGGGGGATAAGAGGACCCGTCTCCATGGTTGGGGGTATGGGGGGGGATAAGAGGACCCGTCTCCCTGGTTGGGGTATGGGGGGGGATAAGAGGACCTGTCTCCACGGTTGGGGGTATGGGGGGGGATAAGAGGACCCGTCTCCATGGTTGGGGGTATGGGGGGGGATAAGAGGACCTGTCTCCCTGGTTGGGGTATGGGGGGGGATAAGAGGACCTGTCTCCATGGTTGGGGGTATGGGGGGATAAGAGGACCTGTCTCCCTGGTTGGGGTATGGGGGGGGATAAGAGGACCTGTCTCCACGGTTGGGGGTATGGGGGGGATAAGAGGACCTGTCTCCACGGTTGGGGGTATGGGGGGGATAAGAGGACCCGTCTCCCTGGTTGGGGGTATGGGGGGGATAAGAGGACCTGTCTCCATGGTTGGGGGTATGGGGGGATAAGAGGACCTGTCTCCCTGGTTGGGGTATGGGGGGGGGATAAGAGGACCTGTCTCCCTGGTCTCTGTGGTCATCTCTGGGACTCCCAGACGGAATTCTATGACTCTGGGGTCACAATGGGAAGTGATGGAGGTCACACTACAGATACAATGTATCTATTATTCCCATATGTTGTACACAGTTCCCCTCCCCCGGCCGGCCCGGGACAACAGGCGAGAAGGGGAAGTGAGACCTGGGGGGACCCCGGTGGGAGTTTCATGTCACATGGCTACAAAACCTCCATGACAGGACAGTCACTTGACTCTCAATACGTCTCAGAGGGGAGGCCGCAGGATGGCATGCTGGCACTTGTAGTTCTTCACAGAAGAATTGCTGTCGGCCTTTTTCCAGGAGATACAGCAAAACGTTTGGCATAAAACGCAGAGATTCGGGTTCCAAGTAGCAGAGTTCAGTCGCAGAGGAGTGTTTGCCGAAAATGTATCTGAACTGAGGAACAGAACATATATAATGCAGCTCCCCGGCCCAAATGAAATGTAAATCACATAAATACATATCAGGGGAAGCAGCGGCCTCTCCGCAGAGCTCCAGCATGCCTCTTGCTGTGTCCCACCTCCGCAGTCACCCGGGGCTGACATTTACAGATTGTACCCCAACTGAACTTTCAGGTTAAATCAACTAAATACATTTTGGGGGAAGCAGTGGTCTCTCCGCAGAGGTGTCCTGCCGTGTCAGACTTCTAACACCAATCATTGGGGGGCTGGAGCGTTACTGACTGAACCCCAATTTAACTTAAATCAGCAAAAGTCTGCAAAAGTTTTCTGAGTATAAAAGCCAGTCCCCGGCCAGCATGCTGCGGAGGGGGAGCCTCGCTCTCTGTGTGGAAGCAGCGGTCTCTCTGCAGAGGTACAGCTATCACTTCTCCATTAACACAACTCCTTGGGCAGCTCTGGTTCTGACTCATTAGGGGGGCATGCTAGACCTCTGCAGAGAGACCACTGCTTCCACGCAGAGAGCAAGGGTCCTTCCCCGCAGCCTGCTGGCCAGGGGACCGGCTTCCCTACTCAGGCTGTGGCTGCTTTCTAAAGGAAATGAGATGTACTGCAGGCCATACGTGGTTCAAATTCCAAACAATTTTTCTTCCAAAAATCAAAGCGTTCGTTCTGTAATCTGATGGCGCCACCAATGATTTCGAAAATCGGTCATTTTTCATTAATTTTCCAGCATTCCGATAAACGAAAAGGGGAGGAACCACGAAAATCGCCCGATGCCATCGCCCCACTAACAGAGCGAAAAGCGTTTGGAATTTGAACCATGTCTGGCCGGCAGAAGACTTTGCACTTTGCAATGTATTTAGCTGGAAATTCGATTGGGGGTCAGTTAGTGAATCGCGTGCTGCCTGCTGATTGGAGAGCTATAGGTGTGACTTGCTGGGGGGGGGGGGGTGGTGTCGGACCTCTGCAAGGAGACCACTGCTTTCACACACAGCGAGGGCCCAGCAGCACGCTGGCAGGGGAGAGGCTTCTCCACTCAGGCTGTGGCTGCTTTAGATTGGGAACAACCTGTAAAGCTTTGCAGTGCGGCTCCGGAGACGCTTCTTATTGATTATATATTGATTATTGATGATCATTGATGTGTCACATAGATATTTGTATTAGGAGCTGTAGGAGGATGTGAAGGATGCCCCCCCCCCCCCGGAGGTCTGGGCCCCCATGGTATTCATATGGAGATGCAGTCATTGGTGTCACATCCTGGGTTGCTGGGTGACACCTCCGAGAGGAGACACTGTCCTCCATCCTGGGATGTGGTCACCTCGGTGTGTGGGCCTCATTTCCTCGTTATCACCTTATCTGTATAAATATTGTGTACTGCGCTACAGCCACAGGCAGCCTCACCCGTCCGAGGACGACCCTTCCCGGAATCCTGACCCCATACATGGAGAGTTCCTGTGTAGTCAATGGACCGGCGTTGGGGGGGGAGGGGCGTTGTCTTCACTGGTGACAACTTTTCCAGATGAGACAATTGGAAGCGGCGTTCTATCCACATATATGTATGTATGTATCTATCACACACGGGAGGGCCTCCGGACACATGTAAACCGCTCGGCATCCGCAGTTCTTTTTAATGTTTTCAGAAACGTGTCCAAATCTCCCCGAAACTATTTCCTGAAAGCCGAGGCCCTGCAGAACAAAATGGCGGCTGCTGCTAATTTATGTCAGGCCACATTTGTGCCGCTGCTCATGAAATGTAGATATTCTGGAGAGAGAACACCGAAACGCATTTATCGCACAGAAACGTCATATATTGCCCAATCGGGTTGCATCGTGGGAGTGGATACCAAACGCGTCAAGCCTCAGTTGTCTATAGGTGGCGCTCTAAAAGCGTTGTCCCGAAAACCGTCATTTATGGCCTTAGAATGATCCCGCTCCGACGTCTGCCGCGATACCTCGCGTGTCGCAATCACGGCTCACATACGTGTACATGTATGCACAGGGCGAGGGGGGGGGGACTTTTAGTTTTAACGTGAAGCTCCAGTCTCCTCAAAAAATTACAAATGCTGGAGCTGCTAACTGTTATTTTAAGGACACTTACCGCAGTGAGACATCTCGTGCAACTTCTGGTGTGACATCTGGTGTGACTTCTGGTGCTGCTTCTGGTGTGACTTCTGGTGCTGCTTCTGGTGTGACTTCTAGTGTGAATTCTAATGCGGCTTCTGGTGCGAATTCTGATGTGACTTCTGGTACGACTTCTGGTTTAACTTCTTTTGTGACTTCTGGTGCAAATTCTGATGCGACTTCTGGTGTGACTTCTGGTGCAACATGCAATGTACCTGAAGTTGCATCTAATGTATTTCTATGGCACCGTCGTAATCAGTGCGATTTGAAGTCGCACAATTTCAAAAATAGTTCCTGCACTACTTTTTCAGATTGCATTGGCTTCTGGTACATGAAGCTGTAAGCCGCAGTGAACTCGGAGGTACAAATTGCACCGATCTGCGGCTTTGAAATCACACCACTTCCAGTGAATTAGTGAGATTTCAAAGTGGCATTTAGTGTGAAGCGGGGCTCACCTGTCCAGGGATCCAGCGATGTCCTCGCCTGTCCAGGGATCCAGCGATGTCCTCGCCTGTCCAGGGATCCAGCGATGTCCTCGCCTGTCCAGGGATCCAGCGATGTCCTCGCCTGTCCAGGGATCCAGCGATGTCCTCGCCTGTCCAGGGATCCAGCGATGTCCTCGCCTGTCCAGGGATCCAGCGATGTCCTCGCCTGTCCAGGGATCCAGCGATGTCCTCGCCTGTCCAGGGATCCAGCGATGTCCTCGCCTGTCCAGGGATCCAGCGATGTCCTCGCCTGTCCAGGGATCCAGCGATGTCCTCGCCTGTCCAGGGATCCAGCGATGTCCTCGCCTGTCCAGGGATCCAGCGATGTCCTCGCCTGTCCAGGGATCCAGCGATGTCCTCGCCTGTCGAGGGATCCAGCGATGTCCTCGCCTGTCGAGGGATCCAGCGATGTCCTCGCCTGTCCAGGGATCCAGCGATGTCCTCGCCTGTCCAGGGATCCAGCGATGTCCTCGCCTGTCCAGGGATCCAGCGATGTCCTCGCCTGTCCAGGGATCCAGCGATGTCCTCGCCTGTCCAGGGATCCAGCGATGTCCTCGCCTGTCCAGGGATCCAGCGATGTCCTCACCTGAGCCGATTCCTCCATTGCCGCCATCTTGGGTCACCTTGCGGCTTCACAGCCGGATTCCTGCTGCGCATGTGCGAGCCGCGCCGCGCTGTGTGACTGTGGAGTCTTCTGGGACCTGTGTGTCCCAGAAGGCTGTGTGGGGAAGGAAGACGGGCTGAAAACCAGGTACCCGCTCCCACCTGCCCCCCCCCCAAAAAAGTGCCAAATGTGGCAGTGCGGGGGAGGGGACGGGGGCAGACCAGCAGAATTTCCCTTTTGGGTGATGTTCTGATTAAATTATTTTTATTGTTTTAATGTTGATTTTCATTTTGACATTTTGTAACACTTTCTTTCATTTTTTTTTTTTCATTTAAATGCATTGCTATGACTGGGGGGGGGGCTAACAAGACTAATATGTGATAGGTGACAGGCCCTCTTTATGGAGACTATTAGACCCCCCCCTTGTCCCCTCTGCTCCCCACCTCAGCCAATCCAAATCCAAGCACAGGCCTGACATCATTTCCGTGGTCCTGGGGTCCCTGGAAGATCAGGAAAGGCCGGAACTATGGTGGGGATGGGGGCTGGGGGGGGCGAAGCTGCGACTTCACAATACAGTAAGAGGGATCGGGCGGCTCCACAGAGCTCTCTGATTGGTTAGACGGGGCCATACCAGTCCTTCACCCATTTGAGTTCCAGGCCGTTTGGATGACAAAGGGTTACAGCGCGTGTAATATATACTGATCCTTGGAGGTGGCGGCTGCATTCCTTTTATTTTTATCCCCCCCCCTCTTTTTTCACCTGTTGATCCTGCCAGTGACACACTTCCTGTTCTAGGGTGACAACACTCACTGTACTGTATCTCTGGAGGAGCAGAGTTGTCACCTTAGGACTGGACTACAGAACACCTCCCCCTCTCCTCTTCTTGACCTCAGCAAGGTGCTACACATTATCATGATCCCTTCAAGGACACCTGCCATGGACCAGCATGTTGTTTTCTCTGTGTGGCGCTTCCCCCGGAGGAGCCGCTTGGTATGATGGGTTCTTTGTCCTCGGCCATGACTCGGTCCCGCTTGGGCCCCTCTGATGACCCTGGACGGAGGTTAGCTCAGCCATCATTATATCCGGCCACAAGCTGCTTGATGGGAAACAAAGGAAAGGTATCAAGGGCAAGCAGAATGCGAACGGGGGATGAATACGTTCACTTACCTGGAGGGAGCCTCACCTACAGCCATTGACTTACACTGCGATAAGATCGAACCCCATTCAGGGCTACCATTAGAAACCACGGGGCCCCATACAGCCAACATGACAGACCCCCCCCCACACACAGTTTACTATGCTTCAGCTACGAATGAACACCTAGGTGATCAGTATTGGCGACTCACTGTGTTCATTCAGGAAGGGAAGAGGCTGGTAAATGTGACATATTCCCTTCCCCCGCTCTCCATTCTGAAGGACCCTATTGTGTGCTTGCAGCTGCCGGTGGGAAGGAGAGGAGGGAATCTGGCAGCACTGCGGGGGTGGGGGGCACACAGGGGGGCCTGGGCAACAGGGGGAAATGTATGGTGCACAGGGAGGGTGATGGGTGTGGTGGGGGCAATTACTGGAACCGATCCCCTGTATGGTTCTCTCTGCAGCAGCTGAAAACCAGTGGGAGGGAGAGAAGAAGAAGCCGTCTTTCAGCTGCTGCAGAGAAAGCCATACAGGGGATCGGTTCCAGTAATTGCACCCCCCACTGTGCCGATCACCATCCCTGCCCACATCTGATTTCACCTAGCTGCATGGGCCCCCCTGCTGTCCTGGGCCCCTTACAGGAAGACAGGTGGTACCCCCTTATCCACTGCCCTGATCCCAATAGACTTGTACACACAGCATTGGTAAGAACAACATCAACCTCAAAAGCAGGAAGAGCAAAAAAAAAAAAACAGTCTCGCTGTTCTCTCCTGGCATTATCTATTCAAAAAAGTGTCCCCGAGTGCACTCTGCGCACACCCCGCTAGCAGTGGGTGTGAGATACCTGGCGTGTTTATTAGCAGATTTAAGCTGGCTAACCTTGAGGCCTTTCTGTACGGTGGTGCACGTGATTCTGCCCATTTAAGACTGTACACAAGAGATCCTTGGCTGTTGAGTCAGGAGCAGTCTCCCTTGGCATTAGCCGTGGGCTGTAAGGAACTAAGCTTTGTAAATCCGTTGACTGCTCCTGGTGTGCAATGGATCCAATCCCATGCGTTGGTGGTCAGTCGTCCCAGAAGGCTCAGTCCTCGCGATCCAGGCCTCATGATGCGGCTCTCACAAGGCCCAATCCCTGCGTTAGACTGTCACTGGTTCTCTCTGGATCAGTCCCTCTAAGGGTGGGCACAGACAGGTAAGAGCAGCAAGTCTATGCCCCCCAGTCCGCAGCACAAAAGGCTCTCAGTAGCTCGGTCCTCGGCTTCTATGGACACCGGGCTTTTTTCCCAGCAGCAGGTCCTCACGGCCCGGTTTCCCTGCACTGTCTGCCCCGATCTCTCGTAATTTGGCCGGGGAAGGTTCTGCTCTCTCCTCCTCCATGGTGCAAAGCCTTATGCCCAGGGGTGGACTGACCATTTGGAAACTCGGGCACTGCCTGAGGGGCCGGGGTCAGTAGGGGGCCCCATGAGATGCCCCTGGTATCTTTTTCAAAGGCTTTTTTGAGTTTGGGCAAAGACACGGGCCCCATGATCCTCTATTGCCCGGGGGGCCCCATGAGTTGTCAGTCGGCCCCTGCTTATGCCCCTTGTATTACACAGTCCACTCATCTCCCATCACTTACATTGCACTATGCGTCTTTGAGGACTACATTTTCCAGAATCCATGATGGCTGCATAGTACATCCTCCTGCCTCCTGATTGGCTCAGGTCCTCTGCGGCCAGGAGGGAGAAGGAGCGAGCGGAGCGATTTCACACCGAGCCGTTCCGATGAGAAGGAGAGCAGGTGTAGAGCCCACAGCCTCCTCTGTCACCAATCACACAAGGGGGTGGGCGGGCGAATACCACACAGCCTGTGGCACCCGTCTACCCACTCCCCCCACCAAAGAACCTTTGGTCCCCCAAAGGAGGAACTGATCCAATATCATACAAATGTCCAGAACCTTTTACCCTGGAATGTAAATGAGAGGAAAAGTCAGGTCAGTCGTCACACAAAATCACAAACTACGTATTCACCCGACGACATCTGTATCCGAGCCCTGATGAAGGGGGAACCATGAAGACCCCAAAACGTGTCGGATATTTCCCAATACTTCTATTATTAGTACAATTCTCCAGACTTTCCATGACACCTGGGGCTCCGACTTCTCTATGCCGTGTCTCTAGGACTGGAAATGAGGGGAAATCTCCCCAACGGGACGCAGACAGCAATAAAAACCTGACAGGGCAACTCTTCCGGGAGTATTCTGCGTTACTGACCCTCCCCCACTCCTCACCACACTGTGTGGAACTAGAGAAGTAAAGAAGTATCTGTCCACAGGAGACAGACAAGGGAAGTCCCCCCCCCCATGTGATCTCCCCCCCCCTCATGTGATCACACACAATGGAGATCATGGCAGAGATTGTATGCACTGTGGAATTTGTCACCCATGTACCCAGAATTCATTGTGGCTGTATTCTGTATATCTATATAGCTCTGACATATACCGCAGCGCTGTACAGAGAACACTGAGCCCGTCCCATCAGTCTCTGTACCAGAGGAGCTTACACTCTAATGTCCCCTCCCCCGCAGTCACATCAGTCTCTGTACCAGAGGAGCTTACACTCTAATGTCCCCTCCCCCCCAGTCCCATCATTCTCTGTACCAGAGGAGCTTACACTCTAATGTCCCCTCCCCCACAGTCCCATCAGTCTCTGTACCAGAGGAGCTTACACTCTAATGTCCCCTCCCCCAGTCCCATCAGTCTCTGTACCAGAGGAGCTTACACTCTAATGTCCCCTCCCCCACAGTCACATCAGTCTCTGTACCAGAGGAGCTTACACTCTAATGTCCCCTCCCCCGCAGTCACATCAGCCTCTGTACCAGAGGAGCTTACAGTCTAATGTCCCCTCCCCCACAGTCACATCAGTCTCTGTACCAGAGGAGCTGACACTCTAATATCCCCTCCCCCACAGTCACATCAGTCTCTGTACCAGAGGAGCTGACACTCTAATATCCCCTCCCCCACAGTCCCATCAGTCTCTGTACCAGAGGAGCTTACGCTCTAATGTCCCCTCCCCCACAGTCCCATCAGTCTCTGTACCAGAGGAGCTTACGCTCTAATGTCCCCTCCCCCACAGTCACATCAGTCTCTGTACCAGAGGAGCTTACGCTCTAATGTCCCCTCCCCCACAGTCCCATCAGTCTCTGTACAGAGGAGCTGACACTCTAATGTCCCCTCCCCCACAGTCACATCAGTCTCTGTACCAGAGGAGCTTACACTCTAATGTCCCCTCCCCCACAGTCCCATCAGTCTCTGTACCAGAGGAGCTGACACTCTAATGTCCCCTCCCCCACAGTCACATCAGTCTCTGTACCAGAGGAGCTTACACTCTAATGTCCCCTCCCCCGCAGTCACATCAGTCTCTGTACCAGAGGAGCTTACACTCTAATGTCCCCTCCCCCACAGTCACATCAGTCTCTGTACCAGAGGAGCTGACACTCATAGTACAAACATGCTATTAGGCGCCCTCTGCTGGAGGACGGCACCTCCTTGAATTTTGATTCTATAACCCGATATATGGGTGCTGACTGCCTTCTGCTGGTCATATTTGGGAACTGTGGGCTCCTTGCACCCCTTCCAGGCACACGACTTCCTCAGCACCAGAATGGCCGCACACTACCACTGATTCCAGCGCCACTAAAATATCCAATTATGGAAAGATTAGGACGGCCTCAATTATACCCAAAACTTTGATCTCCATTTATTCTACAGATTGGGTGAAGGGCTTGGAGTTGTCCGTGATGACCACCAACCTCGTCTCAGCCCAAGTCTGGCGAGGGCACCAACCTCGTCTCAGCCCAAGTCCGGCGAGGGCACCAACCTCGTCTCAGCCCAAGTCCGGCGAGGGCGCCAACCTCGTCTCAGCCCAAGTCCGGCGAGGGCGCCAACCTCGTCTCAGCCCAAGTCCGGCGAGGGCGCCAACCTCGTCTCAGCCCAAGTCCGGCGAGGGCGCCAACCTCGTCTCAGCTCAAGTCCGGCAAGGGCACTAACCTTGTATCAATCCAAGTCCGGCGAGGGCGCCACCCTCATCTTAGCCCAAGTCCAGCAAGGGCGCCACCCTCGTCTTAGCCCAAGTCCAGCAAGGGCGCCATTCTTGTCTCAGCCCAAGTCTGGCGAGGGTGCCACCCTCATGTCAGCCCAAGTCCGGTGAGGGCGCCACCCTCGTCTCAGCCCAAGTCCAGCGAGGACGCCACCCTCGTCTCAGCCCAAGTCCGGTGAGGGCGCCAACCTCGTCTCAGCCCAAGTCCCGCGATGGCCACAAACCTCGTCGTAGCCCAAGTCCCGCGATGGCCACAAACCTCGTCGTAGCCCAAGTCCCGCGATGGCCACAAACCTCGTCTCAGCCCAAGTCTGGCAACGGTGCCAACGTCGTCTCAGCCCAAGTCCGGTGAGGGCGCCAACGTCGTCTCAGCCCAAGTCCGGTGAGGGCGCCAACGTCGTCTCAGCCCAAGTCCGGTGAGGGCGCCAACGTCGTCTCAGCCCAAGTCCGGTGAGGGCGCCAACGTCGTCTCAGCCCATGTCCGGTGAGGGCGCCAACCTCGTCTCAGCCCAAGTCCAGTGAGGGCGCCAACCTCGATTCAGCCCAAATCCGGTGAGGGCACCAACGTCGTCTCAGCCCAAGTCTGGCGAGGGCGCCAACCTCTTCACAGCCCAAGTCCGGTGAGGGCGCCAACCTCTTCACAGCCCAACTCCGGCTAGGGAGCCAACCTCGTCTCAGCCCAAGTCCTGTGATGACCACAAACCTCGTCTCAGCCCAAGTCCTGTGATGACCACAAACCTCGTCTCAGCCCAAGTCCCGCGATGGCTACAAACCTCGTCTCAGCCCAAGTCGGGTGAGGGCGCCAACGTCGTCTCAGCCCAAGTCCGGTGAGGGCGCCAACCTCGTCTCAGCCCAAGTCCGGTGAGGGCGCCAACCTCGTCTCAGCCCAAGTCCGGTGAGGGCGCCAACCTCGTCTCAGCCCAAGTCTCGCCAAATCTCGCCCTCTCTAGTTTCCATCATGATCGAACTTCTGGCCGTTGCTCTGTGTTTGTCGCCTGACGTGAAGCCCCTGGAAGTGGGAAGTCAAAGAATGTCTTCTTTGCAGAGGATCTGTTTCTGTTTCTGAACGATCGTGGTCCCTCCCTGAAAATTCTGGATGATTTTGCCAAATTTTCTGGTCTCCAGGTGAATTGGACCAGGGCTGCTGTTAGAAACCATGGGGTCCCATACAGACAACTTGACAGGCCACCCCCCCAAAAAAAAACTATTTACTATGCTTCAGTTATGAATGAACACATAGGTGATCGGTATCAGTCACTCATTGTGTTCATTCAGGAAGGGGCTGGTAAATGTGACATATTCCCTTCCCCCGCTCTCCATCCTTAAGGATCCTATTGTGTGCTTGCAGCTGCTGGTGGGAGGGAGAGGAGGGAAGCCGGCAGCACTGCCGGGGTGGGGGTACATGGGGGGGGGGGGGGGGGGGGCAACATGGAAATGTATGGTGCACAGGGAGGGTGATGGGTACACTGGGGGGCAATTACTGGAACCGATCCCCTGTATGGTTCTCTCTGCAGCAGCTGAAAGCCAGCAGGAAGGAGAAGAAGCCAGTTTACAGCTGCTGCAGAGAGAGCCATACAGGGGATCGGTTCCAGTAATTGCCCCCCCCCACCCCGCTGTGCCGATCACCCTTCCTGCCCACATCCAATTCACTCAGCTGTCTGGGCCCCCTGCTGTCCTGGGCCCCGTACAGGAGGACTGGTGGTACCCCCTTATCCATGGCCCTGAATTGCACCAAATTCATTATTCTGCCCTTGGACCGTGACACCCGGAAGGTAGCAGATGCCACTTTGCCCCTCCAACGGGTGTCACACTTTACATATTCGGGGGTCTTATCACTGCCTCCTGCTGACTACTTATCATCAAACTGCTTCCCCCAACTGACTTCTGGCAGAACTTGCCTTTGAAAATGAACGATTTTCCTGAACTTCATATGCAATGCCCCTGGATGAATGCCCCGGTATGGATGCCCCTGTATGGATGCCCCTCTATGGATGCCCCTCTACGGATGCCCCGGTATGGATGCCCCTGTATGGATGGATGCCCCGGTATGGATGCCCCTGTATAGATGCCCCGGTATAGATGCCCCCAGTATGGATGCCCCCGTATAGATGCCCTGGTATGGATGCCCCGGTATGGATGCCCCGGTATAGATGCCCCCAGTATGGATGCCCCGGTATGGATGCCCCTGTATGGATGCCCCTGTATGGATGGATGCCCCGGTATGGATGCCCCGGTATAGATGCCCCGGTATAGATGCCCCCAGTATGGATGCCCCCGTATAGATGCCCCGGTATGGATGCCCCGGTATGGATGCCCCGGTATAGATGCCCCGGTATGGATGCCCTGGTATGGATGCCCCGGTATGGATGCCCCTGTATGGATGCCCCGGTATGGATGGATGCCCCGGTATAGATGCCCCCAGTATGGATGCCCCGGTATAGATGCCCCGGTATGGATGCCCCGGTATGGATGCCCCTGTATGGATGCCCCGGTATGGATGCCCCGGTATGGATGCCCCGGTATAGATGCCCCGGTATGGATGCCCCTGTATAGATGCCCCCGGTATAGATGCCCCGGTATGGATGCCCCGGTATGGATGCCCCGGTATGGATGCCCCTGTATGGATGCCCCTGTATGGATGCCCCGGTATGGATGCCCCGGTATAGATGCCCCGGTATGGATGCCCCTGTATAGATGCCCCCGGTATAGATGCCCCGGTATGGATGCCCCGGTATGGATGCCCCGGTATGGATGCCCCGGTATAGATGCCCCGGTATGGATGCCCCGGTATGGATGCCCCGGTATGGATGCCCCGGTATGGATGCCCCGGTATGGATGCCCCGGTATGGATGCCCCGGTATGGATGCCCCCGGTATGGATGGATGCCCCAATATAGATGCCCCGGTATGGATGCCCCGGTATGGATGCCCCGGTATAGATGCCCCGGTATGGATGCCCCGGTATGGATGCCCTGGTATAGATGCCCCGGTATAGATGCCCCGGTATGGATGCCCCGGTATGGATGCCCCGGTATAGATGCCCCGGTATGGATGCCCCGGTATGGATGCCCTGGTATAGATGCCCCGGTATAGATGCCCCGGTATGGATGCCCCGATCCTACTTTACACACTACATCGCACGTTTCGTTTCGTTTCGTTTCTTTATTTGGGGATCCTCGCCTCCTAGAATTGGGCTACAAGTCCTACAGGGACCCCGGGGCCAGGGGGGGGGGTTACGTTCTTCCTGACCTGTACAAGTATTATGGACAAGGTGGCTGCTGGGGGATGATGGGGACTCGGCCACAGTTCTTGAATCGGCTCCTCTGGCCTCGCATGAGAGCCTTCAGCTCCCCCGAATACATCCGAATCTCCTCATAACATGAATTCATCCGAATTTGGACTCGTATCGCAATGAATTGCATATGTCTGTAAGAAGCCAAACAGTAGTGGAGGACGGGAGGATCCCAACTTCTGGGGATGTTCTCACTTCCTGTCCTGATGTCCCATTTCTTCTACAGGTGTCACAAGAACAGGAAGTGAGGGAAAGATCCCCCCATGGGGGTCACAGGCCAGGAAATGTAATCGCCTCCTTCTGAAGTGTGTTTTCCTGGTACGATGACAGCATATCAGGGGCGGACTGACCATTCGGGCGCTCGGGCACTGCCTGAGGGCCCGGGGTCAGTAGGGGGCCCCATGTGATGCCCCTGGTAGGCTTTTTTGGGTGTGGTTTGAGTGTGGGTGAGGACACAGGGGCCCCATGATTTCCTATTGCCCGGGGGCCCCGTGAATTGTCAGTCCGCCCCTGCAGCATACGTTTTGGTTTTATGGATTCCAGGAAAGGGAAATTATGGGAAATATTTCATTCAATTTTCTTTTTTTGTCACTTTCCTGCCCTCCCCTCACCCACCATCAGGGGGCGGTATATGCTAAGCAGTGATTTGGAGGGAGAGCGGATATTCCGCCACAAGAGAAGTGAAGCCGCTCATTGGCATGTCTGCATGGAGTCTGCATGTGCTTTCCTTCTTCTGATGATCCAGAATCACACAGAGATGGGAACTGACCTCTCGCTGATATTGTCTGTGTATTTGGATTGTCAGCTCTTTGGACGAGAGGGTTGCACTCAGGAATCGGGTGATACTCTGCAGATGCTGGGGGTGATAAGGTGGGTGTGGGGACCCCAATAATGGGGCTCATTCACACCCCCCAGGCTTTCAGTGCCACCCCACCTCACCGGCTGTGCTGCACCGCAGGCTGACGCACTTCGCACATCGAAATGCATTGGAAATAAGGGTCATGTCTGGTGTCAGGTGACTGGAAAGTCTGAAGGTGAAAAGCCTTCTCAGTGCAGCCCCCCCCCCAGCCCCCCAATACTTATCAGAGCCCAGTCCCGATCCAGCACTGTGCGCGGGAGCCTCGGCTCTCCCACGTCTGTCCCTCCTCATTGGCTCAGACAAAGCAGCGGGAGTCATTGGCTCCCAATACTGTCAATCACAGCCAGTGAGGGAGGGAGCGGGGCGCGGAGACGCAGCTTATGGAGGCATAAAGCGGGGCTCAGGAGCGAGCACACACCAGTGGCCCCATAGCAAGCGGCTTACTATTGGGAGCACTGGTCAGGGGGAGGAGCCAGGAGTGCCGGCGGGGGACCCGAGAAGAGGAGGATTGGGGCTCCTTTGTGTGAAACCATTTCAGAGCCGGTGAGTATAACATGTTAGTTTAAAAGCATCGCACTGCTGCAGATTGCCATGAATGAAATGTACGTTTTGTACACTAAAAATAAAGTTTATACAAAAAAAAGGGGGGGGGGAGCCATGTGATGCGCTGAATTGCACACCACACTGCCTACCGCAGCCGGGAATGAACAGCTGGTAAAGTGTGAAATCAGGAGGCCACGGACGGTACCGATCCATGTCCTGGGGGCGGGGGGGGGGGGGTTCTGTCCTCAATCTAAACAATTAAAGAGGAACTCCAGTCCCCTTTTGTATGGCTCCGCCCCCCTGGTGCCTCCATCATGGCACATGCGCACATGTGTTAAAAGGCTCCGCCCACCCTTTTGGTCCCGGCCCAGTTCTCCGGCACCTCTGCGCACGCACATAGATGGCAATGTATTTGGGCTTCCGAAAGGCTTTGTTCACATTTGTATGACGCGGGAACGCACGCAAAATTGTGCGCATTCACTCGATGCATGAAGAAGGCGCCCCCCCCTTTTGCGGCTGTCCCCAATGCACCTTGCGCACAGGACAATATGGCGGGTAACAGGAAAGGGTCACACTTCTTACATTGAAAGGAATGGGCTGCGCTAAATGCGACTCGCACAACCGCATGCATGCCGCTGCACCTGCAGAGGTGCGAATGAAGCCTAATTGTCGCCTTTGTGCCTGCGCAGGGGAAGCGTTCCCAGATGTACTGAGGGAACCCCCACGTGTGCGCCGCGGGGCTGGACCTGAACCCTGCAGCACATCTGCACACGCAGAATCCGGGCAGCAGAGGGCGCAATCCTCCTCCTTGCACCAGGTGAGAAATGTGGAAGAGCTGCTGTGCAGGAAAAAAAATGTATGTCTGGTTGTGAGAGAGGGAGGGGCGAGGGGGCGGGGCTATGTGAGACTTCCTTTAGGGTGAAGGTGTGCTGGAACCCCCGCAGTGCAGACGCAGCCGGAGATAGGCTTTAATGTGCTTAGTATTCATAAAGAGTCAGATTGATTTGGGGTCCATGGCCCCTGAGGAAGTCCATGGATGCCGAAACGCGTAGGGAAGATAGCTGGCCGCTGATGTCATCGAGCACGCATGTGATTTCAGTGGCAGCGATACTGTATCATGTTACTGCTGTTTTATTTGGGTGACGTTGGATGATTCACGCCATCGGAGCAGGGGCGGACCGACCATTTGGAAACACGGGCACTGCCCGTGGTCGAGGGCCCGGAGTCAGTAGCGGGCCCCATGAGATGCCCCTGCTACCTTTTTCATAGGCTTTTTTGAGTTTGGGCAAGGACACAGGGGCCCCATGATCCCCTATTGCCCGGGGGCCCCATGAGTTGTCAGTCCACCCCTGCATCGGAGACGTCCTTTCTATGAGGAATGTTTGCCGGTACATCATTGGCACGGTGGCCGCTGGCAGCTCCAACACCCTCTGGTAACCTCCCTTGGTCCAGATCTGGTGATGGTGGAGGAGATTGGCACCCCGAGTCTCACTTCCAGTATATTTGGACACAGGAACCATTTTTAGTTTTTTTCAGGAATTTCCCAGAACCCATTCCAGCTCTAGTTCTATGATGGATCTGGGCGGACAGTGCGCACTCTCCGGGGTAATTGGAGGGGATGTACATCCACATTGGGGGAGGGGTTTAGGAATTACAGCTCTTAAGAGTAGTCATCCCCCCTTTTTCAGGGGACCTAAAGTAATTGGACAGTTGAATCAAAAGCTGTTTCATGGCCAGGTGTGGGCTACTCCGTTATTTCTTCACCAATTAAGCAGGTAGAAGGTCTGGAGTTGATTCTAAGGGCGGGATTTGCATTTGGAATCTATTGCTGTGAACCTCCATCATGTGTTCAGAGGAGCCGTCCATGCAAGTGACACCGGCCATTGTAAGGGTTCAAAAACTAAACAAATCCATCAGAGAGATCGCAGCAACATTAGGAGCGGCCAAATCAATAGGGAGGAAACCCAGTCTTTGGTCACATCCATGGGTTCCAGACTGCAGGCAAAGCATCAGGAAGGAGGAAACCCCAGTCCTTGGTCATGTCCACGGGTTCCGGACTGCAGGCAAAGCATCAGGAAGGAGGAAACCCAGTCTTTGGTCATGTCCATGGGTTCCGGACTGCAGGCAAAGCATCAGGAAGGAGGAAACCCAGTCCTTGGTCACGTCCATGGGTTCCGGACTGCAGGCAAAGCATCAGGAAGGAGGAAACCCAGTCTTTGGTCATGTCCATGGGTTCCGGACTGCAGGCAAAGCATCAGGAAGGAGGAAACCCGGTCTTTGGTCATGTCCATGGGTTCCGGACTGCAGGCAAAGCATCAGGAAGGAGGAAACCCAGTCCTTGGTCACGTCCATGGGTTCCGGACTGCAGGCAAGGCATCAGAAAGGAGGAAACCCAGTCCTTGGTCACGTCCATGGGTTCCGGACTGCAGGCAAGGCATCAGAAAGGAGGAAACCCAGTCTTTGGTCATGTCCATGGGTTCCGGACTTCAGGCAGTCATAGCCAGTAAAGGATTCTCAACAAAATATTACAAATCAACATTTTATTTCTGATTATATTCAATTGTCCAATCACATGTCAGCCCTGACAATGGAGGGACGGTGTATACAAATGGTCACAGTTCCTAAAATTTCAAATATATATGGACCGAACTGTATATAGCTCTGACATATACTGCAGTGCTGTACAGAGGTCACTGAGCCGGTCACATCAGTCTCTGTACCAGAGGAGCT
The DNA here is from genome assembly GCF_062004578.1 of Staurois parvus. Classification (NCBI taxonomy): domain Eukaryota; kingdom Metazoa; phylum Chordata; class Amphibia; order Anura; family Ranidae; genus Staurois; species Staurois parvus. The sequence goes on from NW_028319821.1 coordinate 26,229, forward strand.
TACGCTCTAATGTCCCCTCCCCCACAGTCCCATCAGTCTCTGTACCAGAGGAGCTTACGCACTAATATCCCCTCCCCCACAGTCCCATCAGTCTCTGTACAGAGGAGCTTACACTCTAATGTCCCCTCCCCGCAGTCCCATCAGTCTCTGTACAGAGGAGCTTACGCTCTAATGTCCCCTCCCCCGCAGTCACATCAGCCTCTGTACCAGAGGAGCTTACACTCTAATGTCTTCTCCCCCACAGTCACATCAGTTTGTGTACCAGAGGGAGCTTACGCTCTAATGTCCCCTCCCCCACAGTCCCATCAGTCTCTGCACCAGAAGAGCTTACACTCTAATGTCTTCTCCCCCACAGTCACATCGGTCTCTGTACCAGAGAGCTTACGCTCTAATGTCCCCTCCCCCACAGTCCCATCAGTCTCTGCACCAGAAGAGCTTACACTCTAATGTCTTCTCCCCCACAGTCACATCGGTCTCTGTACCAGAGGAGCTTACGCTCTAATGTCCCCTCCCCCGCAGTCCCATCAGTCTCTGTACCAGAGGAGCTGACACTCTAATGTCCCCTCCCCCCCAGTCCCATCAGTCTGTACCAGAGGAGCTTACACTCTAATGCCCCTCCCCCGCAGTCACACACTACAATAGATGTATATAGCTCTGACATATACCGCAGCGCAGTACAAGTGTGATTCTGGTTCCTCTGGTCGGTTGGTGACACATAACTTGTAGGTCAACATTCCAGTTGCCGCCGCCCCCGTCGGTATCTCTGCACACCCCGGGGGGGGGGGGGGGGCGTACACAAACAAGATAAAAGGCGCAGCTGACGCGGTTGGCACGCGGGAATTGAATATTGTCTCCTCCCCCGATATCGGCCGGCTCTGTGATCTGGGCAGATGATATTCTGTGTATATTCTGGATCTCAGGACGTCCTTCCCCGGTTGGGCTCTCCCTGTGCAGGCTCCTGAAGTATCTGCTCACAATGGGGAGGGTCCAGACTTTGCTGAATGTCATATTTGTGTCGCTCACAGCCGGACTTTCTGTCTAGGGAGGGGGACATCATCGATTGGTGTTGCTGCAGCTGTGGCAGTGGGGTAGAACTGTGAATGGTGGTGGTGGGAGAATCTCACTGCTGGAAACAAAAATTGGCAACTCAGTTGCAAAAAATTCCCTGTGTGCTGGACAACGTTTTGTTCCAGGAAATTCTCATTTGGGATCAGAATGATCTGACTTTTCCAGGCACAGGGAGGCGTGTACCTGAGTACGCCCGGCGCGCTTACACAAATGGCGGGCCGACGCGCTTCGCGGACGTTGGCCAAAGCGCAGTCAGGTTAATAATTAACTCCTTGTTGACCTTATAGGTGAGAAGATTTAGCAATCGATGGGCGACTGTCGCTTTCATGAACTCCTTCCCTCCCTTGGAGAAGTGAAACCGAATTTAACCCCTAGAAGGCCAGGCGGGGAGGATGGTGGCTCAGTGAATCTAGGGCTCGGCTCAGGGGTGGAGAAAGAGGAAGAGAGAGGAGGGAGGGGGAGGCACAGAGGAGCACAGAGAGAGAGGAGCACAGAGTGAGAGGAGCGCACACTGCTAGGGACGGATCAGACCAGGCAGGAGGTTCTCAGATACGGCCCAATATCTGGACACCATCCATACGTTGGAGGACAAGGTAGGAGTCACATGGTCTCATCACCTATCTTCCCCAACTACCAACCCACCTGGCCAGCCCTGTGCCAAGGACAAACTTCTCCAGGATCAGCAGCCAGTGCAGGGGGCACACAGTACCGGGAGGGTATATACGACAGGTGGGTATAGGGCAACCATGGGGGGTGTAGAGACACTAAGGGGGGCACAGCCCTGGCCAAACGTTTTCAGAATGACACAAATATTATTGTCACAAAGTCGTCGGCTTCAGTGTGTTCGATGTTTAGATGTTCCTCTGGTATATGAGGTAGAAGGACGAGCATCTCATACGTGTCGGAGGCTTTCATTGACATGACATGTATGCAGAGTCCATATTTGCAGTGTTGACCCGTCTTTGTGAAGACCTCTGCGATTCCCCCGGCATGCTGTCCAACTTCTGGGCCACATCCTGACTGATGGCCGCCCATTCTTCCATCATCAAGGCTTGGAGTTGGTCAGAATTTGTGGGGTTTTTTGTTCTCCCGCCTCTTGAGGATTGACCACAAGTTCCCAATGGGATGAAGGTCTGGGTGGTTTCCTGGTCATGGATCCCAAACTTCTGAGGTTTTGTTCCCCAAGACACTTAGTTATGACTTCTGCCTTCTGGCAAGGTGCTCCATCATGGTGGAGAAGGCGATGTTCCTCACCAAACGGTTCTTGGATGGTTGGGAGAAGTTGCTGGAGAAGGCGATGTTCCTCACCAAACGGTTCTTGGATGGTTGGGAGAAGTTGCTCTCGGAGGAGGTTTTTGGACCCGTCTTTATTCATGGCGGTGATCTCAGGCAGAATTGTGGGTGAGCTCCACTCCCTTGGCTGAGAAGTGACCCCACACATGAATGGTCTCAGGACTGTTGGCATGACACCGGACTGATGGAGCGCTCACCTCTTCTTCTCCGGACAAGGTTTCTTCCGGATGCCCCAAACAATCGGAAAGGGGATCCATCAGAGAAAATGACCAGGTGCTTATATAGGCAGTAGGGTGTATAGAGGTACCAAGAGGGTATGGAGGCACTGGGAGGGTATAGAGGTACCAGGAGGGTATGGAGGCACTGGGAGGGTATAGAGGTACCAGGAGGGTATGGAGGCACCGGGAGGGTATAGAGGTACCAGGAGGGTTTATAGGCATCAGGTGGGTATATAGGCACTAGGGTGGTATAGATGCACCAGGGGAGTATATGGGTACCAGGAGGGTATATTGGCATTGGAAAGGTATAGAGGCACAATGATGGTATATTGGCACCAGGGGAGTATATGGGTACTAGGAGGGTATATTGACACTGGGAGGGTATAGATGTACCAGGTGGGTATATAGGCACTAGGGTTGTATAGAGGCACCAGGAGGGTATAGAGGCACTAGGGTTGTATAGAGGCACCAGGAGGGTATATAGGCACTAGGGTTGTATAGAGGCACCAGGAGGGTATAGAGGCATCGGGGGGTATAGGGGCACCAGGAAGGTATAGAGGCATTTGGGGGGGTATAGGGGCACCAGGAGGTTATAGAGGCATCGGGGGGGGGGGGTATAGGGGTGCCAGGAGGGTATAGAGACACCAGGGGAGTATATCGGTATAATGGCATTGGGAGGGTATATAGGCACCAGGTTAAGAAAGGGGTACCAGTAGGGCATATAGGTACTAGGGTGGTATATAGAGGCACCATGATGTGTATATAGGTATCAGGAGGGTATAGAGGCATCGGGGGGGGGGGGGGGATAGGGGTACCAGGTAGGTATAGAGTCATTGGGGGGTATAGGGGTACCAGTAGGGTATATAAGCACTAGGGTGGTATATAGAGGCACCATGATGTGTATACAGGTATCAGGAGGGTATAGAGGCATTGGGGGGGGGGTATAGGGGTATCAGGAGGGTATAGAGGCATCGGGGGGGTATAGGGGTATCAGGAGGGTATAGAGGCATTGGGGGGGGTATAGGGGTATCAGGAGGGTATAGAGGCATTGGGGGGTATAGGGGTACCAGTAGGGTATATAAGCACTAGGGTGGTATATAGCGGCACCATGATGTGTATCAGGAGGGTATATAGGTACTAGGGTTGGTATATAGAGGCATTGGGGGGGGGGGGTAGGGGTATCAGGTAGGTATAGAGGCATCGGGGGGGGGGGTACCAGTAGGGTATATAGGTACTAGGGTTGGTATATAGAGGCATGGGGGGGTAGGGGTATCAGGTAGGTATAGAGGCATCGGGGGGGGGGGTATAGGGGTACCAGTAGGGCATATAGGCACTAGGGTGGTATATAGAGGCACCATGATGTGTATACAGGTATCAGGAGGGTATAGAGGCATTGGGGGGGGTATAGGGGTATCAGGAGGGTATAGAGGCATCGGGGGGGTATAGGGGTATCAGGTAGGTATAGAGGCATCGGGGGGGGGGGGTACCAGTAGGGTATATAGGTACTAGGGTGGTATATAGCGGCACCATGATGTGTATACAGGTATCAGGAGGGTATAGAGGCATTGGGGGGGGGATATGGGTATCAGGTAGGTATAGAGGCATGGGGGGGGTATAGGGGTATCAGGTAGGTATAGAGGCATCGGGGGGGTATAGGGGTATCAGGTAGGTATAGAGACATGGGGGGGGGGGGTAATAGCGGCACCATGATGTGTATACAGGTATCAGGAGGGTATAGAGGCATTGGGGGGGGGGATATGGGTATCAGGTAGGTATAGAGACATGGGGGGGGGTAGAGGTAGTAGCGGCACCATGATGTGTATACAGGTATCAGGAGGGTATAGAGGCATTGGGGGGGGGGGGGGGGATATGGGTATCAGGTAGGTATAGAGACATGGGGGGGGTATAGGGGTATCAGGAGGGTATAGAGGCATTGGGGGGGGGGGATATGGGTATCAGGTAGGTATAGAGACATGGGGGGGTACCAGTAGGGTATATAGGCACTAGGGTGGTATATAGCGGCACCATGATGTGTATACAGGTATCAGGAGGGTATAGAGGCATTGGGGGGGGGATATGGGTATCAGGTAGGTATAGAGACATGGGGGGGGGGGGGTAATAGCGGCACCATGATGTGTATACAGGTATCAGGAGGGTATATAGTGATCTCCTCTAATACTCCGTTCCGCGGTCATCGCTGCACAATGCGTCTTCAGGTGCGTTATCCTTCAATGACACCCAAATGAGATGCGATTCTGCCGCGATTGTCGGCCAGCAGGATTGCGAGGCGAAGCTCACCTTCAGAAATCGCATGAAGCGTATCGCCCACAGAGGAGGCGGAGCTTCTTTCTGGGTGCTGAACGCACGCAGGGCAGCTGGACCAATGCAGAATCGCGTGTGAATCGCTCTTTGAAAAATTCGAGTAGCGGGAACACCCATTCATGATGTGCGATGTGAACGCGACCTTCTGAAAAATTCTCATTTTATTTTTAGATCTCTCAGAAAATTCTATTTATTATAACAGAACATTCCTGGCATGCTTTCTTCTAAAATGTCCATAATAACCCCCCGCCCCTCCCCCCCCTCCCCCCATCCACCCTACAATGGGGTATATATTCTCTATCAATGAGAACAGAAACATTCCATCTCCAGCCAAATAAATCAGTGAAGTCCCCGGAATCCTCACCGATCTATATACAGTATATATATATATACACCGACAGCCAGAACATCCTGACCGCTGACAGGTGAAGTGAAGAACGTGGACTATCTGGTTACCATTGGTGTCCCAGTGTTTGGTGTCCCGGAGTCTTGGTGTCCCAGTGTTTGGTGTCCTGAATTCTTGGTGTCTCAGTGTCTTGGTGTCTCGGTGTCCCGATGTCTTGGTGTCCCGGTGTCTTAGTGTCTCAGTGTCCCGGTGTCTGGTGTCCCAATGTCTTGGTGTCCCAGTTTCCCGAGGTCTTGGTGTCCCGGTGTCTTGGTGTCCCGGTGTCTTGGTGTCCCAGTTTCCCGAGGTCTTGGTGTCCCAGTGTCTTGGTGTCCCGGTGTCTTAGTGTCTCAGTGTCTTGGTGTCCCGGTGTCTTGGTGTCTCAGTGTCTTGGTGTCCCGGTGTCTTGGTGTCTCAGTGTCCCGGTGTCTTAGTGTCTCAGTGTCTTGGTGTCCTGGTGTCTGGTGTCCCAATGTCTTGGTGTCCCAGTTTCCCGAGGTCTTGGTGTCCCGGTGTCTTGGTGTCCCGGTGTCTTGGTGTCCCAGTTTCCCGAGGTCTTGGTGTCCCGGTGTCTTGGTGTCCCAGTGTCTTGGTGTCTTAGTGTCCTGGTGTCTTAGTGTCCCGGTGTCTTGGTGTCTCAGTGTCTTGGTGTCTCAGTGTCTTGGTGTCCCGGTGTCTTGAAGTCTTGGTGTCTTAGTGTCCCAGAGTCTTGGTGTCTCAGTGTCTGGTGTCCCAATGTCTTAGTGTCCTGGTGTCTTGGTGTCCCGGTGTCTTAGTGGCTCAGTGGCCCGGTGTCTGGTGTCCCAGTGTCTTGGTGTCTGGTGTCCCAGTGTCTTGGTGTCCCAGTGTCTTGGTGTCCCGGTGTCTTGGTGTCCCAATGTCCTGGTGTCTCGGTGTCCCGGTGTCTTGGTGTCCCGGTGTCCATGTGTCCTGGTGTTTTGGTGTCCCGGTGTCTTGATGTCCCGGTGTCCCGATGTCCCGGTGTCTTGGTGTCCCAGTGTCTTGGTGTCCTGATGTCTTGGTGTCCCAGTGTCTTGGTGTCCTGATGTCTTAGTGTCTCAGTGGCTTGGTTTCCCAGTGTCTTGGTGTCCCGGTGTCTTGGTGTCCTGATGTCTTGGTGTCCCGGTGTCTTAGTGTCTCAGTGTCTGGTGTCCCGGTGTCTTGGTGTCCCGGTGTCTCGTTGTCCCAGTGTCTCAGTGTCCCGGTGTCTGGTGTCCCAATGTCTTGGTGTCCCAGTTTCCCGAGGTCTTGGTGTCCCGGTGTCACGGTGTCTTGGTGTCCCAGTTTCCCAAGGTCTTGGTGTCCCGGTGTCTTGGTGTCCCAGTGTCTTGGTGTCTTAGTGTCCCGGTGTCTTGGTGTCCCAGTTTCCCGAAGTCTTGGTGTCCCGGTGTCTTGGTGTCCCAGTTTCCCGAAGTCTTGGTGTCCCGGTGTCTTGGTGTCCCAGTGTCTTAGTGGCCTGGTGTCTTGAAGTCTTGGTGTCCCGGTGTCCATTGTGTCCCGGTGTCCTGGTGTTTTGGTGTCCCGGTGTCTTGATGTCCCGGTGTCTTGGTGTCCCGGTGCCTTGGTGTCCCGGTGTCTTGGTGTCCCGGTGCCTTGGTGTCCCGGTGTCTTGGTGTCCCGGTGCCTTGGTGTCCCGGTGCCTTGGTGTCCCGGTACCTTGGTGTCCCGGTGTCTTGGTGTCCTGGTGTCTTGAAGTCTTGGTGTCTTGGTGTCCATTGTGTCCTGGTGTTTTGGTGTCCCGGTGTCCCGGTGTCCTGTTTTCCCGGTGTCCCAGTATGGGACGATATTTGTCGGAAGTCCTCGGGGTTCCGTGTTCGGTGATATTTGGGATCGCAGGGTCAGGAGGCGGGATTGTGCCGGAGTCATACAGGAAATTCCTGGATCAGGCGGGACAGTTCCTGTACTCGGAGCTGCTGCTGGGGGACAGGAGAGGTGTGGTGTCTGGCCTGCAGGTCCCCATTTCCAGCACGCCCGGTGAATGCTCGTCTCGGCTGCATTCACTTTCTGTGTTTCAGTCTTTCCTTTCTGTTCACCCGGTGATCCTGCCAGTAACTCACTTCCTGTCCTGAGAGTGACAACACTCTGTACTCTATCTATGGAGGAGAAGTGTTGTCACCCTAGGACAGGACTATAGAACACCTGTAGCCTACTATGTGGAGATGAGGAAGGGGGAGGTGTTCTGTAGTCCTGTTCTAGGGTGACAACACTCTGTACTCTATGCAGAAGTGTTGTCATCCTAGGACAGGACTATAGAACACCTTTATGCTATTATGTGGAAATGAGGAAAGGGGGAGGTGTTTTGTAGTTCTGCCTTTGGGTGACAACATTCACTGTACTGTTTCTGTGCAGGAGCAGTGTTGTCACCCTAGGATGGTACTACAGAACACGTCCCCCTATCCTTATATCCACAACATAGGGCAGAGGTGTTCTGTAGTCCTCAAACAGCACAGGAAGTTGTCAGCTCACTGGTTCCTGGCGGGATCAACAGGTAAAATGTACATGACAAACCACAGGGAGCCAAGAAGAGAAGGTCACTGTTGGGGTTCATAGCGACCTTCACCCCCCAAAATTGACCTTTTGGGCCCTCCCCCTTCCACAATTAGATTTTTTTTCCTCTTCTTTTTCGGTGCTTCGGCCTTTTTTGCGCACTTCCTGTGTTCTGGCCTAGGCAAGAATGGCGCTGCGCTCGATTCCACGCATACGCAGCTGTGCTGGAGGGCTCTAAAGAGGAACTTCAGTCTGGCTGATGCTGCCCCCCCCCCCCCCCACGCACCTCCATCTTTGAAAGTCTGGAACCTGGAAGACGGCTTCAGCCCATGGGGGGGGGGAGGGGGGTTCCACACGCATGCGCAAAGCTGGTGCTGTTATGAAGACCCCAGATCTATGTTTTCCCTCCATTCCTGGGGGGGGGGGGGGATCCTGAGTGTGCCCAGATGTACCGAAGGTCTCTTCCAGGTAAAGGACTTTCAAAGATGGCGGTGCCAGTGGGGGGGGGGGGGGGGGGGTGGGGCTAGCATTATCTGGACTGCGGTTCCTGGTCCTCTGCGCATTTGTCGCATTCCAGCCGCCCAACGCATCACTCAATGGAGCAAATACATGCGTGCGGCATTTTCACCAACTCACGTGCAACCGCATCCCAACATGTCCCCCAACGCAGCACAACGAGCGGAAAAACGTCACCTGATTTATCAGGAACGCGGCAGGCGGTGGGGGGGAGGGGATTCCCTGCATTGGTGAACACAGAGGCCTCTTCTTTCAGGATGCAATGGTGTCAGTGTTGGCCGGGAGCAGGCAGAGCAGTTCCGGGGGGTCCCAGCTGGACCGCCAAACAATGGAGACGATGAACACAAAGCCCCCATTACATGGACTCTGCCGAGTAATCAGCAGTGGAAAATCAGAGAATCGAGTTCTTATTTCTGTCCTGATTGGGGAGATTTCCCTGCACTTCCACCAGGACAGGAAATGGGGTGGAATGGGTGTCACCCAGACAGGAAATGGGGTGGAATGGGTGTCACTGGGACTGGGGTGGAATGGGTGTCACTGGAACAGGAAATGGGGTGGAATGGGTGTCACTGGGACAGGAAATGAGGTGTAATGGGTGTCACCGGCACAGGGAATGGGGTGGAATGGGTGTCACTGGGACAGGAAATGGGGTGGAATGGGTGTCACCGGCACAGGGAATGGGGTGGATTGGGTGTCACCAGGACAGGGAATGGGGTGGAATGGGTGTCACCGGGACAGGGAATGGGGTGGAATGGGTGTTACCGGGACAGGGAATGGGGTGGAATGGGTGTCACTGGGACAGGAAAAGGGGTGGAATGGGTGTCACTGGGACAGGGAATGGGGTGGAATGGGTGTCACTGGGACAAGGAATGGGGTGGAATGGGTGTCACCGGGGCAGGGAATGGGGTGGAATGGGTGTCACTGGGACAGGGAATGGGGTGGAATGAGCGTCACCGGGACAGGGAATGGGGTGGAATGGGTGTCACTGGGACAAGGAATGGGGTAGAATGGGTGTCACCGGGACAGGGAATGGGGTGGAATGGGTGTCACTGGGACAGGGAATGGGGTGGAATGGGTGTCACCGGGACAGGGAATGGGGTGGAATGGGTGTCACTGGGACAGGGAATGGGGTGGAATGGGTGTCACTGGGACAGGGAATGGGGTGGAATGGGTGTCATCGGCACAGGGAATGGGGTGGAATGGGTGTCACTGGGACAGGGAATGGTGTGGAATGGGTGTCACTGGGACAGGGAATGGGGTGGAATGGGTGTCACTGGGACAGGGAATGGTGTGGAATGGGTGTCACTGGGACAGGGAATGGGGTGGAATGGGTGTCACTGGGAATGGGGTGGAATGGGTGTCACTGGGAATGGGGTGGAATGGGTGTCACTGGGACAGGGAGATAGATGAGCCAACCTTAGTGTGCCGTCTCTCTCACTGGTATACATGCCAGCAGTCCCGGATTTGCCCGGATAGTCCCGCATTTTGGCCCTCTGTCCCGCCGTGTCCCGGGCTGTGTCCTGGAATCGCAGCACCAATCGTATTCTGGATTCTGCCCATGTGCAGTACATCACAACGGCATTAACTGCAGGATCAGGGCTGCCACTGGGCGGTCCCAGCCTATTCAAAGGCGGAGTCTGGGAAAACCAACCCATAAAGTGGGCGTGTTTTGGGTGCATCTACAGGGAAAGTGGGTGGGTAAAATGTGGACTGTAGGCGGGCTTAACAGTATCCCTGAATTCAGGGGTGCAAATGGGCGGTCCCAACATATTTAAAGGCGGAGTCTGAGCAGACAACCCATAGAGTGGGCGTGTTTTGGGTGCACCCACAGAGAAAGTGGGCGGGTGAAACATGTACCATGGGCGGGGTTAACAGTGTCCTGAGATCCAGGGGTGCAGTTGGGGGTTCCCAACATATTTAGAGGTGGAGTCTGGGCAGACCAACCCATAAGTGGGTGTGTTTTGGGTGCGTCCACCCAGAAAGTGAGCAGGCTAAATGCGTCCACCCGGAAACCAACATTTTATTCATGGGCGGAGCCTGATGGGCGGAGCCAGTCCCAGATTTGAATCCTCCAACATTTGAGGTCTCCTGCCCTGATTCCCAGCTCTGCTCCTGTCCAGCTGGGAGACTGGGGTGTCCCCGCCCACCTCTGGATGTCCCCACCCACTTTTGGGTGTTTCCACCCACCTGTGCGTCTGCCGGCCCCTCCAGATTTTCAAAATCAAATTTGGAGGCATCCTATTGGCTGTGCCCGCATTTAACCACACCCACCAAATCACACCCCATTTTCTTTTTTAAAAAACAATTTTCGCACAAACGATAAAATCAGAATTTTCTTTACAGAAAGTTGCTTAGAATCCCCAAATGTGAAATATTTCCTGAAAGCCGAGACCCTGGAGAATAAAACGGGGGGGGGGGGGGGGGGAGGAGAGGGGGGGAGGGGTGATCATGGTTTTAATTTTTTTTTTTTAATATTCTTACTTATTTAAACTTTTTTTACACTTTTTTTTTCTTCATTTAACTTTATTGCTATCAGGAGCCCCTAATGGTAGCTGTGCGCAGTGACAGGTCCTCTTTATGGAGAGATCGTGATATTTACGGGAATTGGGGCCCTCCGGCTGCATGTAGGGGCCCCCGGGACTTCCTGTAGAAGGAGCCGCATCCTGTCCTGGGATTCTGCTGAAGAATTCTGAATCTGCGAGCGCATTCCTGCCAGACGCAACGTATTGTGACGTCACGAGGGCGCGGCGCGTAAAAATACACCGCAAATGGAATCCTGCGGGGGGGGGGGGGGATGGGGGGCACATCAGTCTGCAGAATGGAGAGTCTTCCGATGATCCTGCTGAGACTTGTAGTCCACCAGGGTATGATTACCACATTGAGCCCCTCCCCCCATCATATTCACCTCCAATCCGGAGACTCCGCCTTTCCTTCCTTCATTTATTTTGTGTATATATTTTATTCAGTTGTTGGTTGTTGTTGGTTTCTTGGTGTTATTAAAGTTACTACAAACAAAACTTTATTTTTAGTGTTGGGGAGGGGGGAGACCCCCTGTCAGTGTTGGATGGAGGGTGAGCGGTGAGACCCCCCTTGTCAGTGTTGGGGGGAGACCCCCCTTGTCATTGTTGGGAAGAGACCCCCCCTGCCAAGTTTTTATTGCTGTCTGTGTCCCCGTTAGGGAGATTCATCCTCTCTACTTGTCCTGAGAGTGAAAGAAAATCTCGCATTTTGGGTTGTCACCAGAACAGGAAGAGAGAGGAAACCTTCCAATGGGGACACTGGTTCTGGTGACAGGTTGCCTCGCTTTCTCACTTCCTTTTGTGGCTATGGGACTGGAAGTGAAGGGAAATATTGCAATGGGGACACTAGTTCTTGTGACAATCGGGGATTCCCTCACTTCCTGCTGTATACGGCACAGGAAATGAAAGAAAATCTTCCATTGGGGACACTACTTCCAGTGACAAACAGGGATTACCTCCCACTTTGTGATGTGGCTATGGGACAGGAAGTAAAGAAAAATCTTCCAATGGGGACACCCAGAGACTTCCTCTCACTTTAGAAGGATTTCCTCCTTTCATGTTGTGGCTATGGGACAGGAAGTGAAGGAAAATATTTGTACAGGGACACCAGTTCTGGAGACAACCATGGATTTCCTCACTTTGGAAGGATTTCCTCTCACTTTCTGATGTGGGTATGTGACAGGAAGTGAAGGAAAATCTTTGACTGGGGACACCAATTCTGGAGACAATCAGAGAGTTCCTCTCACTTTGGAGGGATTTCCCCTCATTTCCTGCTGTGGCTATGGGACAGGAAGTGAAATCTTCCAATGGGGACACTAGTTCTGGTGACAGCCAGGGATTCCCTTACTTTGGAGGGATTTCCCCTCACTTCCTGTTTGGCGATGGGACAGGAAGTGAAGGGAAATCTCCCCGATGGAACGTGTGGTGGGGGGTATCACCCTCCTTTACTCCCCCCAAAAATGTGCCTTCAATTCTGCTTCCTTTTCTTCTGTTTGATGCCTTCCATCTCCCTCATGGACCCCCGGATTGGACTTTGTATCAGTTGGCGTCAGGGGTGGACTGACATCTCATGGGGCCCCCAGGCAATAAGGGATCATAGGGCCCCCTACTGACCCCAGGCCCTCGGGCAGTGCCCGAGTGCTTGAATGGTCAGTCCGCCCCTGGTTGGCGTATTATAATACCTGGACTATGTATACGACGTCCTCCAGGGCTCGCCTCGGTCTACACATGGGAAAGGATTGCCGTGCCCCTGAAAGCAATGTGTGGTCGGATCGCTTTTCAGAGGACAGGCAGTGAGGAGGCCACACGGCACCGCGGCGCTGCATGGCATGGTTGTGGCTCCATTGGCTTGAATGGGTCACATGAGCTACTTCCCCAGGCTTGCCGTGCGTAGGGAAGTCCATTGAAATGGTCTGACCAATGAGCACAACGCAAAGACGTTTAGCACCGCCCCTTAGGAGTCGCTGAAGATCTGGGTCCCCCTATAGTCCTGCACAGCCAGGCATTTCTCACAGGCTTGCCTTCCAGAGACGGTCCTTGAGCTTGGGGGGGGGGGTTCAGGTTTATTAGGGGATCTGAACTTGGATGGGGTGAGGGGTGTCTGGGAGGACCAACAGAACTGCAGACTGAGGACAACTTCCTGGCGACTGTGGACAAGTCTCTTCTGGAAGCCCTCCAACCTCTCCTGGTGCACCACCCCAGACCCCAGATAGTCCTCTTCTCTCCAGCTGTCTGGAGGACTCCCTGGACAAGAGGATCCAATGCCGGCCACTTTATAATGACCAGTCCCGGGCAAGGAACGAATCAGGTTCCCCCCAGAGCGCTCTTTCCCCGTAGCTGGCCCAGGGGGTGTAGGACCACTCATTCAGTCTCCGTCCTGTGAGCTGGTGTAGGTAGGTTGTTGCCAGGAGCGGAGTGACAACGTATGGGGCAATAGGGGATCATGGGGCCCCTGTGTCCTTGCCCATACTCAAAGCACACCCAAAAAAGCCTATAAAAGGTACCAGGGGCATCTCATGGGGCCCCCTACTGACCCCGGGCCCTCGGGCAGTGCCCGAGTGCTCGAATGGTCAGTCCGCCCCTGGTGGTTGCCTTCAGGCTGGGCTGGCTCCTTTCTTGGCTCCACAGGTAGTCCTCCCTCCAGGGATAGGAGAGGCTGAGCAATCCTCCTGTCCAAGTCCCAGCCTGTAGATAGGCCCCTTTCCCACCGGGCCCCCTCCCTGCATCTCTTCTTCTTCCACATCTTCCACCCGAACTCTCCTGCTGCTGAGCAGGCTCAGTCATACTTAAGGGCTGTCCTGACCCCATGCCAAGCCTCCTGTCTGGGGATTGGTCAGGATCCCCTAAGCACGAAGATCAGCCCCTCCTCACCACCGCCCACTGCTTCTAGAATCTTCTCCAAGATTCTAGAGCAGGGGGAGCTATTAAGGAACTGCTCTGAAGAGCCTCTCAGCCCTGATATGACCCAGCTGACTACTCCCAGGCTGCTGCTCAGCCTTTCCAACTAACAATTAGCAACTATCTCCCCCTGGCTGTCTAGAGGGGGCGCTACAGACGCACGGCAACATGGCGCAATTCTGTCCGCAATATGGATGGATGTGAATGAGGCCTTAGAGGTCCCCAAAGAATAATAATCTCACACAGGCAGAGGCGTCCCTGGGGTTGGTGTCACCCGGTGCGGTAACACTTGGTGTCACCCCTCTGACAATCCCCGCAGAATGGATCGGATCTGCGGATTGAGCATTATGGATCGGACTCTGATCCAATGTGGGCCCCGATCCGCAGATCCGATCCATCCTGCGGGGAGCGTCGGCTTTCTTTACAACTTACCTCTTCGTGGAGCGGGTTCGGTGTCACCCCGTGCAGTAGGTGTCACCCGGCCGCACCCCCGCACCTGCCTCGGGACGCCACTGCATACAGGGAATATTTTTTTGAGAAATGTATGTTTTAATTATTTATAACCGTCGGGATATACCTGGGGGGGGGGAGGGGGGCTCATTTATATGGCGTCGTGATTTATAAAAATCGTTGTTTTTTCATACAGTTTTCATTTCTCGGGGATTTTGGGGGGTTTTGTATTCTATTTCAGGTCCCCTTTGGTGTTGCTGGGTTGTCCTTAAGGCCAGGTTCACATCTATGCGGGCTGCTGTTGATGCGTTTTTCTGGTGCGTTTTTGCTGCGTTTTGCTTTTTTTTTTGGCGAATAGGAAAGTATGACAGTTCTGCTCGTGTAGTCACATAGTTAGTCTGGCTGAAAAAAGACAAAAGTCCATCCATGTCGTCCGACTTTGATGTGATTTTGATGCTGCTTGAGTGCCAGAGAGTGCAAAGACGCAACAAAGACGCACTACACGGATGGACTTTTGTCTTTTTTCAGCCAGACTAACTATGTGACTACACGAGCAGAACTGTCATACTTTCCTATCAGCAAAAAAATAAAAAAGCAAAATGTATAAAAAACGCACCACTTGCCCTTCTGGTGCGGCTCCATTGAAATCTATTAAACGCAGTCTGCTGCAGGGGAATAGTCCCTGTTCCTTTTCCAGAAAACACAGCGGCTGAAAACGCACAGATTCCTAGGAAACGGGCGGACTGACTGACCATTCAGGTACTCAGGCACTGCCCGAGGGCCCAGGGTCAGTAGGGGGCCCCATGAAATGCTCCTGGTACTTTTCATAGGCTTTTTTTGGGTGTGGGTGAGGACACAGGGGCCCCATGATCCCCTATTGCCCGGGGGCCCCATGAGTTGTCAGTCCTCCCCTGCTAGGAAACCATGTAAAAGGGATTGTTGAGCGATTCTGCAAACTGGAAGACGCACTGAAGTCAGCGTGTGATCCTCGGGTAAATGCTCTGGTGTCACCGCCTGGAAGGAGGACGTTGGTGTCACCCGGAGGAATATTATGTTTTCTGGGAGTTACTTTGTATCAGATTCGGGAAGACTGAGATCACTTGTCCGTACTCCACCCCAAACAAACCTTTCCCATAGCCCCGCCCATTCAGTATTCTGCAGGGGAACCTGCCATCCACAGTAACCTGAAGCTTTCCCAGGTAACCATGATGCCCCGGGGCCGAGGCTCTGTGTAACGTCTCCATAGAGATTGGCTTGTGTTCAGCGCCATCCATCACTATCTTCTCACATTTCCCACCGGTGGACTTGGAGAATTCCCTCGTCTGATACACGCCAGGAACAAGGCGTCCAATGAGAGAACTCAGGTGAGTCGCTGGAGGAACCCCAATAGCAAAGGGTTAATAAGACAGGCGATGCTCCAATGAACCGTTGAGTCCTCCAGGCGACAGTTGTGTTTACGGGTAATATACATCCATGTACTGAGGGTGAGGAATCCATTTCAGGGCCGGTGTAGAGGGAACCAGGGACCTTGGAGGACGGTTAGAGGTAACGGCATACTAGGGTCTCCTCCACCATAGGGTGAGGAATCCGTTTCAGGGCCGATGTAGAGGGAACCAGGGACCTTGGAGGATGGTTAGGGGTAACGGCATACTAGGGTCTCCTCCACCATAGGGTGAGGAATCCGTTTCAGGGCCGGTGTAGAGGGAACCAGATACCTCGGAGGACGGTTAGGGGCAACGACATACTAGGGTCTCCTCCACCATAGGGTGAGGAATCTGTTTCAGGGCCGGTGTAGAGGGAACCAGATACCTTGGAGGACGGTTAGGGGTAACGGCATACTAGGGTCTCCTCCACCATAGGGTGAGGAATCCGTTTCAGGGCCGGTGTAGAGGGAACCAGATACCTCGGAGGACGGTTAGGGGTAACGGCATACTAAGGTCTCCTCCACCATAGGGTGAGGAATCTGTTTCAGGGCCGGTGTAGAGGGAACCAGATACCTTGGAGGACGGTTAGGGGTAACGGCATACTAGGGTCTCCTCCACCATAGGGTGAGGAATCCGTTTCAGGGCCGGTGTAGAGGGAACCAGAGACCTCGGAGAGCGGTTAGGGGTAGCGGCTTACTAGGGTCTACTCCACCATAGGGTGAGGAATCCGTTTCAGGGCCGGTGTAGAGGGAACCAGGGACCTCGGAGGATGGTTAGGGGCAACGGCATACTAGGGTCTCCTCCACCATAGGGTGAGGAATCCGTTTCAGGGCCGGTGTAGGGGGAACCAGGGACCTAGGAGGACGGTTAGGGGTAACGGCATACAGGGGTCTCCTCCACCATAGGGTGAGGAATCCGTTCAGCACCATCCATCACTATCTTCTCACATTTCCCAGCGGTGGACTTGGAGAATTCCCTCGTCTGATAAATGTCAGGAACAAGGCGTCCAATGAGACGGCAGAGAACTCAGGTGAGTCGCAAGAGGAACCCCAACAGCAAAGGGTTAATCAGACAGGCAATGCTCCAATGAACCGTTGAGTCCTCCAGGCGACAGTTGTGTTTACGGGTAATATCACACCCGGCCTGTGAGGACATCATTGTACTGAGGGTAAGGAATACGTTTCAGGGCCGGTGTAGAGGGAACCAGAAACCTCGGAGGACGGTTAGGGGTATTGGCATACTAGGGTCTCCTCCACCATAAGGTGAGGAATCCGTTTTAGGGCCGGTGTAGAGGGAACCAGGGACCTCGGTGGACGGTTAGGGGTATTGGCATACTGGGGTCTCCTCCACCATAGGGTGAGGAATCCGTTTCAGGGCCGGTGTAGAGGGAACCAGGGACCTCAGAGGACGGTTAGGGGTAACAACATACTGGGGTCTCCTCCACCATACGCTTCGTTTGGCTGATGCCCCTACTTCTGGTCTGGTAAAGATCATTTAGGTCCTCAGTTTGGATGGATGTGATGAGATGATGGAGCTACAGGTGGAATTTCTTACAGGTTCCTGTTTATGTTTATCTTTTAGGAGACATGAGAGGGCCACAGATGGATGGAAGATGCCCCTGGAAATGTAACTAGCCACCGGAATCATTCATGGTCTTCACATTCCACCCCAATCCAGCCATGTCTGGTGAGTTATCTGTGCCCAGGGATCATAGATCATAGAATGGCGGCAGAAGAAGACCAAGCGGTCCAACTTGTCTGCCTCTTTTATTTCGTTCTTTTTCTATTTGTCCCAAAATATATCAACTTACTGTAGACTGACAACCTACCTCTGCTGGAGGTCTATTCCAACCATCAACTACCCTTTCTGGACTATAATACTTTCTAAGGTCAGATTTTCCTCCTGCTAGTTTAAGGTCATGTCCCCATGTTCTTAGATTCAAAATGGGACCTCCTTCCTCCCGCCGGTGACCCCTCTAGTGATAGATCTATATAGAGGAATCAGGACCTCCTTCCTCCTGCCGGTGACCCCTCTAGTGATAGATCTATATAGAGGAATCGGGACCTCCTTCCTCCTGCCGGTGACCCCCTCTAGTGATAGATCTATATAGAGGAATCAGGACCTCCTTCCTCCTGCCGGTGACCCCTCTAGTGATAGGATCTATATAGAGGAATCGGGACCTCCTTCCTCCCACCAGGGACCCCTCTAGTGATAGGATCTATATAGAGGAATCAGGACCTCCTTCCTCCTGCCGGTGACCCCTCTAGTGATAGGATCTATATAGAGGAATCAGGACCTCCTTCCTCCTGCCGGTGACCCCTCTAGTGATAGATCTATATAGAGGAATCAGGACCTCCTTCCTCCTGCCGGTGACCCCTCTAGTGATAGATCTATATAGAGGAATCAGGACCTCCTTCCTCCTGCCGGTGACCCCTCTAGTGATAGGATCTATATAGAGGAATCGGGACCTCCTTCCTCCTGCCGGTGACCCCTCTAGTGATAGATCTATATAGAGGAATCGGGACCTCCTTCCTCCTGCCGGTGACCCCCTCTAGTGATAGATCTATATAGAGGAATCAGGACCTCCTTCCTCCTGCCGGTGACCCCTCTAGTGATAGGATCTATATAGAGGAATCGGGACCTCCTTCCTCCTGCCGGTGACCCCTCTAGTGATAGGATCTATATAGAGGAATCGGGACCTCCTTCCTCCCACCAGGGACCCCTCTAGTGATAGGATCTATATAGAGGAATCAGGACCTCCTTCCTCCTGCCGGTGACCCCTCTAGTGATAGGATCTATATAGAGGAATCAGGACCTCCTTCCTCCTGCCGGTGACCCCTCTAGTGATAGATCTATATAGAGGAATCAGGACCTCCTTCCTCCTGCCGGTGACCCCTCTAGTGATAGGATCTATATAGAGGAATCGGGACCTCCTTCCTCCTGCCGGTGACCCCTCTAGTGATAGATCTATATAGAGGAATCGGGACCTCCTTCCTCCTGCCGGTGACCCCTCTAGTGATAGGATTTATATTGAGGAATCAGGACCTCCTTCCTCCTGCCGGTGACCCCTCTAGTGATAGATCTATATAGAGGAATAGATAGATGGGGGGAGGGGGGATTCTGAGCTTCACTATGACTCCGCCCTTCTATATGGACTGCACTGAAGCTGCTGAATTGTGACCAATAAGAGACAAAGTCATCCATTGTTTCAGGATTGGCTAAATGTCATCACCAATCAGACCTGATCACCCCGAGGATGAGTCCCGGATCCGGCATGACTCCATTCCCTGTTATGGGAAACTCCGCTCTGTGCGGCCAGAACACCGACCTGCTGGAGGGGACATTATTATTATTATACAGGATTTATATGGCGGCAGGAGGTTTGCTCAGCGCTGTACATTATAGGGGGGACAGAACATGAGACAAGACAGAACAATACAATACACGAGGGGGGCGAGGGCCCTGATCCTGGGAGCTTACAATCTAGGAGGGAGGGGCTGATCCTGGGAGTTTACAATCTAAGAGGGAGGGGCTGATCCTGGGAGCTTACAATCTAAGAGGGAGGGCCCTGATCCCGGGAGCTTACAATCTAGGAGGGAGGGGCTGATCCTGGGAGCTTACAATCTAGGAGGGAGGGCCCTGATCCTGGGAGCTTACAATCTAAGAGGGAGGGCCTGATCCTGGGAGCTTACAATCTAAGAGGGAGGGGCTGATCCTGGAAGCTTACAATCTAAGAGGGAGGGGCCTGATCCTGGGAGCTTACAATCTAAGAGGGAGGGGCCTGATCCTGGGAGCTTACAATCTAAGAGGGAGGGCCTGATCCTGGGAGCTTACAATCTAAGAGGGAGGGGCTGATCCTGGGAGTTTACAATCTAGGAGGGAGGGGCTGATCCTGGGAGTTTACAATCTAAGAGGGAGGGGCTGATCCTGGGAGCTTACAATCTAGGAGGGAGGGGCTGATCCCGGGAGTTTACAATCTAAGAGGGAGGGGCTGATCCTGGGAGCTTACAATCTAGGAGGGAGGGGCTGATCCCGGGAGTTTACAATCTAGGAGGGAGGGGCTGATCCCGGGAGTTTACAATCTAAGCTGGAGGGCCCTGATCCTGGGAGCTTACAATCTAAGAGGGAGGGGCTGATCCTGGGAGCTTACAATCTAGGAGGGAGGGGCTGATCCCGGGAGTTTACAATCTAAGAGGGAGGGGCTGATCCTGGGAGCTTACAATCTAGGAGGGAGGGGCTGATCCTGGGAGTTTACAATCTAAGAGGGAGGGGCTGATCCTGGGAGCTTACAATCTAGGAGGGAGGGGCTGATCCCGGGAGTTTACAATCTAAGAGGGAGGGGCTGATCCTGGGAGCTTACAATCTAGGAGGGAGGGGCTGATCCCGGGAGTTTACAATCTAGGAGGGAGGGGCTGATCCCGGGAGTTTACAATCTAGGAGGGAGGGGCTGATCCCGGGAGTTTACAATCTAAGCTGGAGGGCCCTGATCCTGGGAGCTTACAATCTAAGAGGGAGGGGCTGATCCTGGGAGCTTACAATCTAAGCTGGAGGGCCCTGATCCTGGGAGCTGACAATCTAAGAGGGAGGAGCTGATCCTGGGAGTTTACAATCTAGGAGGGAGGGGCTGATCCCGGGAGCTTACAATCTAGGAGGGAGGGGCTGATCCTGGGAGTTTACAATCTAGGAGGGAGGGGCTGATCCCGGGAGTTTACAATCGAGGAGGGAGGGGCTGATCCCGGGAGCTTACAATCTAGGAGGGAGGGCCCTGATCCTGGGAGTTTACAATCTAGGAGGGAGGGGCTGATCCCGGGAGTTTACAATCTAAGAGGGAGGGCCTGATCCCGGGAGCTTACAATCTAAGAGGGAGGGCCTGATCCCGGGAGCTGACAATCTAAGAGGGAGGGGCTGATCCTGGGAGCTTACAATCTAAGAGGGAGGGCCTGATCCTGGGAGCTTACAATCTAGGAGGGAGGGCCCTGATCCTGGGAGCTTACAATCTAGGAGGGAGGGGCTGATCCTGGGAGCTTACAATCTAGGAGGGAGGGGCTGATCCTGGGAGTTTACAATCTAGGAGGGAGGCCCTGATCCTGGGAGCTTACAATCTAAGAGGGAGGGGCTGATCCTGGGAGCTTACAATCTAGGAGGGAGGGTTGATCCTGGGAGTTTACAATCTAAGAGGGAGGGGCCTGATCCTGGGAGTTTACAATCTAGGAGGGAGGGGCTGATCCTGGGAGTTTACAATCTAAGAGGAAGGGGCCTGATCCTGGGAGTTTACAATCTAGGAGGGAGGGGCTGATCCTGGGAGTTTACAATCTAAGAGGGAGGGGCCTGATCCTGGGAGTTTACAATCTAGGAGGGAGGGGCTGATCCTGGGAGTTTACAATCTAGGAGGGAGGGGCTGATCCTGGGAGTTTACAATCTAGGAGGGAGGGCCCTGATCCTGGGAGTTTACAATCTAGGAGGGAGGGGCTGATCCTGGGAGCTTACAATCTAGGAGGGAGGGGCTGATCCCGGGAGCTTACAATCTAGGAGGGAGGGGATAGTGGTTCAGGAAGAAGTGGCTGTGGGGGATGGAGTGGTGGGAGGAGTGGAGGAGATCGGTTGTTAAGTGAGGATGGGGTAGGCTTCCCTGAAGAGATGGGTTTTCAGGGTGCACCTAAAGGTGAGGAGGGTATGTGACAGTCTGATGGATTGGGGTAGGGAGTTCCAGAGGATGGGGGAAGTCCTGGAGAAGTCGGGCGTGGGAGGAGGAGACCAGGGAGCTAGAGAGTAGGAGGTCCTGTGAGGAGTGAAGATTACGGGTTGGGTTATATTTGGGTATCAGGTCGGTGAGGTAGTTTGGGGCGGAGTTATGAATGGCTTTGTATGTCAGAGTTAGGAGTTTGAATTTTATGCGTTGGGCAATCGGGAGCCAGTGGAGGGATTGGCAGAGGGGGGTGGAGGCCAGTTGAGGGATTGGCAGAGGGGGGTGGAGGCCAGTGGAGGGATTGGCAGAGGGGGGTGGAGGCCAGTTGAGGGATTGGCAGAGGGGGGTGGAGGCCAGTGGAGGGATTGGCAGAGGGGGGTGGAGGCCAGTGGAGGGATTGGCAGAGGGGGGTGGAGGCCAGTGGAGGGATTGGCAGAGGGGGGTGGAGGACACTGAATGGAGGCCAGTGGAGGGATTGGCAGAGGGGGGTGGAGGACACTGAGTGGAGGTCAGTGGAGGGAATGACAGAGGGGGGTGGAGGACACTGAATGGAGGTAGGTGGAGGGATTGGCAGAGGGGGGTGGAGGCCAGTGGAGGGATTGGCAGAGGGGGGTGGAGGACACTGAGTGGAGGCCAGTGGAGGGATTGGCAGAGGGGGGTGGAGGACACTGAATGGAGGTCAGTGGAGGGATTGGCAGAGGGGGGTGGAGGACACTGAATCTCCATTCAGTGGAGGGAATGACAGAGGGGGGTGGCAGAAGCGGAGCGGTTGGTGAGGTGGATGAGTCTGGCCGCTGAGTTCAGGATAGACTGAAGCGGGGATAGTCTGTGATGAGGCCGGTGATGAGGGAGGCCGCTGAGGAGGGAGTTGCAGTAGTCCAGACGTGATATGATGAGGGAGTGAACGAGTAGTTTAGTAGTGTCTAGTGTTAGGAATGGGCGGAGTTTGGAGATGTTGCGGAGGCGGAGCCTGCATGAGTTTGCCAATGATTGGACTTGGGGCTGGAAGGACAGATTGGAGTCTAGAGTGACTCCCAGGACTTTGGCTTTTGGGGTGGGACTGATGGTGGCGAGGATGTGGGAGGATCCCTGATGATGTCTCTTCCCATAATCCTCTGATAGGTCACAATGTACAGCAATAGGATCATTATTCAGCGTAGAGCCACCTTTCAGAAGCCGTCCTTGATGGTGTCATCAGTCTGCTGCAGGCAGGAGGGAGAATTGCCTCAGTTCCCCCCCCCCCCCCAGTGATCAGACTGTACATTGTAACTTTGTAAAAGGAGGACGCGTTTCCTCAGTCTCCCCTCCCCCAGTGATCAGACTATACATTGTATCTTTGTAAAAGGAGGAGGGGTCATTTCCTCAGTCTCCTCCCCCAGGGATCAGACTGTACATTGTAACTTTGTAGGAGGAGGAGTCATTTCCTCAGTCTCCTCCCCCAGGGATCAGACTGTACATTGTAACTTTGTAGAAGGAGGAGGAGTCATTTCCTCAGTCTCCCCTCCCCCAGTGATCAGACTGTACATTGTAACTTTGTAGAATGAGGAGGAGTCATTTCCTCAGTCTCCTCCCCCAGGGATCAGACTGTATATTGTAACTTTGTAGAAGGAGGAGGAGTCATTTCCTCAGTCTCCTCCCCCAGTGATCAGACTGTACATTGTAACTTTGTAGAAGAAGGAGGAGTCATTTCCTCAGTCTCCTCCCCCAGGGATCAGACTCTACATTTTAACTTTGTGGAAGGAGGAGGAGTCATTTCCTCAGTCTCCTCCCCCAGTGATCAGACTGTACATTGTAACTTTGTAGAAGGAGGAGGAGTCATTTCCTCAGTCTCCTCCCCCAGGGATCAGACTGTACATTGTAACTTTGTAGAAGGAGGAGGAGTCATTTCCTCAGTCTCCTCCAACAGTGATCAGACTGTACATTGTAACTTTGTAGAAGGAGTGGGTATGTGTAAGGGTCTGCCTATAATGATGTTTGTATTTCAGGTCTTCTCCGGGCCGGACATAGATCGTTGTTATTTCTGATGTTCGGGGTGCTGATGGGCGGCACAGCGGAGGACCCCTGTAAATGCGTTGTCCTGCAGACGGATTACGATTGGTCGCTGCTCATGTCTGACCACTGCTGTGTGAAGCTCAGTCTCAGCGTTGACACCCTGGAATGGAATATATTCACCTCACTGGCCAGTCTGAGGGTCCTGGACCTCTCCAGCTCTGGAATCCTGGAAATCACGGACGCCGTGCAGGGGAGGAACCGCACAAACATTGAGCATCTGTACCTGAATAACAACCACCTGAAGGACCTCCCTGACGGGTTCCTGAGCAACGCTCCCCACCTGAAGGTCCTCCATCTTCAGCACAACAAACTACGAAGGCTTCCTGCTGACTTCCTGAAGGTCTCGGACCAGATTGAGGAGATCCACCTGAACTCCAATGACTTGGATTCCCTTCCCGCTGGTCTCCTCAAACCTTCCCTCACCAGACTCGGCTTTCTGAACAACAGCCTGGACTGCACATGTGTCCTCTACAACCAGCTGGAGCCCAAACTCCAGGACAACCACACACGGTCATTGCTGGAGGAGGTGATCTGCTCTGCGCCCAATGAGGTCAGCGGCTTACACATTGTGGAGGTGGAAAGGGGGAGACTTTGTAGGTCCCACAGTTTGACCATAGCCCTCATCTGCATCCCGCTGGTGGCACTTCTCCTCTTCATCTGCTGGTATTGCTGCTGCCGCAGACATAAAGGGAATTACACCAACGCGGGGCGAGAGTGCAGTCTGGTCACCGTAGACCGCAATGGCGCTGGAAATGTGGGGGGGGAGTATCACCACTATGAACCGCAACAAAACTTCCAGAAGAACCGGCGGGAAGCAGAACCCGGTCAGTTCAAGGACCCCATTCTACTGAAACCTTCTGCCGCTCTCCTTGGGAGTATCCGCGACCTCTATGAGGAGGTGGAAATCAAACTGGGAACCTCTGCAGACTCTTTAGTGAAGGGTGAAGGACAGGTTTGCCAGGAAGGCCCGGGTCTGACCTTGGCAGTGGAAGAGGAGGAAGAAGAGGTGGACTTGAGGGCTGATGAGTTAGAGGTGGACACTGTGAGCGTAACGGAGGTCATGAAGGACTCAACAGACCGAGAGAAGCTTTACCTCAATCAGTCTACGGACTATTACAGCTTAGTGCCCGGCATTGAGCTGGAGGACTCGGATCATTGTGAATATGAGAGTGTAGACCTCACCTAGACAAACTCTATAAACCCAACAGAACCGGCCAGCTATGGCCCACCACACTGGACATGGCCTGAGACCACCGTTGTGGTGCACATTGGTAAAAAAAAAATGGTTCCAACTCTTCTGAAAGACTTATTTTGTACCTCCAGCCAGCTATGGGCCACCAGCCTGGGCACAGTCTGAGACCCCCATTGCGGTGCACATTGGTCGGGAAAGCCCAGATCCGACTCTTCTTAATAAGGAACTGGCCATCCATGGTCCACCAGATCGGTCATGGCCCAAGACCACCATTGTGATGCATGTTGGTAAAAAAAAAAAAACTGGTTCTAACTCTTCTGAAAGAAAACACTGACTTATTTTGTAGATCTGGCCAGCAATGGGCCACCAGGCAGTTTGAGACCCCAATTATTGCACAGCAGGTCTGGTTGAAAAGAGACAGAAGTCCATCCAGTTCAGCCAATAGAAGGGAAAATGTGCAATATGGTGCACATTGGTCAGGGATGCCCAAATGGGCCATTAGATCGGTCACAGCCTCGCCCTTGCTGTGGTGCACATTGGTCAGGAAAGCCATTAGATCGGTCACAGCCTTGCCCTTGCTGTGGTGCACACTGGTCAGGAAAGCCTGGATTCGACTCTTCTGAAAGAAAATAATGACTTATCTTGCAGAACTGGCCAGCTGTGGCCCATGAGACCCGGCACAGTCTGGGACCCCCGTTGTGGTGCTCACTGGTTAGGGAATGCCTGATTCACACTCTTCTGAAAGAAAGCACCGACCTATTGCATACATCCAGCCAGCTATGGGCCACCAGACTGGGCCCAGCCTGAGACCCCACTGTGGTGCACATTGGTCACCCTTGCTGGATTCGACTCGTCTTAAAGAAAACAATGACTTCTATTGCAGAACTGGCCAGCTATAGGCCACAAGAGCAGGAGGAGCCTAAGACCCCCGTTGTGGTGCACATTGGCCAGTAATGCCCAAATCCAACTCTTCTGAAAGAAAGCACTGACTTATATTTCCAAACTGGTCAGCTATGGCCTACTGGACCGGGCCCAGCCTGAGACCCCCGTTGTGGTGCACATTGGTCAGGAAGAGCCCGGATCCGACTCAAAGCACTGACGTATTTTTCAGGAGCTGGCCAGCTATGGCCTTCTGGACTGGGCCCAGCCTGAGACCCCCGTTGTGGTGCACATTGGTCAGGAAGAGCCCGGATCCGACTCAAAGCACTGACGTATTTTTCAGGAGCTGGCCAGCTATGGCCTTCTGGACTGGGCCCAGCCTGAGACCCCCGTTGTGGTGCACACCGATCAGGAAAGCCGGGGGTCCAACTCTTCGGAAGGAAAGCACTGACGTATTTTTGAGGAACTGGCCAGCTGTGGTCCATCAGACCGGGCCCAGCCTGAGACCCCCGTTGTGGTGCACACCGATCAGGAAAGGGTCCAACTCTTCGGAAGGAAAACAATGACTTATGTTTTTATCTCAGTTTAAATCTTTTATGCAAATATTTATTTTTATACATTTGTCACAAAGCTTTATTGGTTACTACTGAATTGTACGGTTTACACACTTTGTACCGGTGATCCTGTGTTAGTCCCGCCCACTGTAGGCCGCGCCCGTGGCCGCACCTTGGAGGGAGCAGAGCCATCGCCGGGCCGCGTCTGTTTAATATTTAACCAG
The DNA here is from genome assembly GCF_062004578.1 of Staurois parvus. Taxonomy (NCBI): domain Eukaryota; kingdom Metazoa; phylum Chordata; class Amphibia; order Anura; family Ranidae; genus Staurois; species Staurois parvus. The sequence continues at coordinate 52,396 of NW_028319821.1, forward strand.
AATAATCGATTGTGAGAAACATTCCTGGAATTCCCGATGTCGTTATTCCTGAGTAAAGGGTACCTGTCCTGGGGGGGAGGGGGGGTCAATGTCCCGGCACTGCTGGCTGCCTGGCTCTCAAGTGGATCTTCAATGATCCAGAACAACCAGAACCCAGAGTGATCCAGAACAACCAGAACCCAGAGTGATCCAGAACAACCAGAACCCAGGATCTCCATACTTGTAGGAAATGTATCTAAAACCAATTTATTGTTTGTTTTATATGGAGTGAGGGGAGGTCGATGTGCCCCCCCCCCCGGAGGTCATCTTCAGGGGGACAGGAAGTGATGGGACATCCAAAAACTGGAAGAGAAGTAGAGAGGAGAATCTGGGAAGGGAATGGCCCTCAGCTTGGGGAGATTTCCTCTCACTTCCTGTTTTGTTGTCCAGGACAGGAAGTGATGGGAAGTCTCCCCTTGGGGACACAGACGACAGAACCGCTCAGAACTCTCCTCTGGGTGGATTTCTCTTCACTTCCTGCCTTGGAGATATAAACAGGAAATGAGGGGACATCTCTCCAAAGGTGGTGGACATCCCCTCTAAGCAGGGGTGGACTAACAACCCATGGGGGCCCCAGACAATAGGGGATCATGGGGCCCCTGTGTCCTCGCCCATGGGGACCCTGTGTCCTCGCCCACACTCAAACCACACCCAAAAAAGCCTATGAAAGGTACCAGGAGCATCTCATGGGGCCCTCTACTTACCCCGGGCCCTCGGGCAGCACCGAGTTCCCAAATGGTCAGTCCGCCCCTGGGTGGTGGACATCCCCTCTAAGACAGCTATCCAGAGAAGGGGCCCCTATTAGAAGATGAGCCCCCCCCCCCGCTCCTGGTGGCCCCTAGTCCATCCCGGCAAGGCTCGGCTCTCAGTTGCTCTCCAGGTTGGGTTTCTGATTGGTCCAATAACTGCGGAGATGAGCTTCCACCTAAAACGGATATTTCAATTATGGGGGAGGAGTGCCGGGCCGCTTCCCCTGGGAACTCCATTCCTGACCAGGGGCGGACTGACCATTGGGGAACTCAGGCACTGCCCGAGGGCCCGGGGTCAGTAGGGGGCCCCATGAGATGCCCCTGGTACCCTTTTATAGGCTTTTTTTTGGTGTGGTTTGAGTGTGGGCTGGGACACGGGCCCCATGATCCCCTATTGCCCGGGGGGCCCCATGATCCCCTATTGCCCGGGGGCCCCATGAGTTGTCAGTCCGCCCCTGTTCCTGACATCTCCCTGGTATGGTCCCTGGCTCTCCCTCCATGGCCAATGCAAAGACCGGGAGAGTCTCACTCCTCCTGCCTCATTCTGAGCCATCGAATAAAACAACAACAAAGCACTATAGTGAGTCTTCCTCTTACTGGATGCAGCAGATGGGCGGAGCCGGGAACTCAGGGGCGGGGCTCTCGTCCCTGGAGGAGACATGTGCAGAACAAGTAACAATTGTTTCATTTCGGATCGATTTGATACATTACTGCTTTCGGTTTGTTGCAATTGGAACGGAATTCGTTTAGTTAAAAAAATTGAATTTCAGACGACTCTGTTCTATTCTATTCTATTCTATTCTTTTCATAATTCGGAAGATGGATATATGCTATACTATTCCAATTTATTCTGTTGTTTTCTATTCTATACTATTTTATTTTCTATTCTATTCTTTTCAAAATTCGAATTTCAGAAGACGGCTATATTCTTTTCTGTTCTATTCTCTTTTATTCTAGACTATTATTTTCAAAATTCACATTTCGGAAGACAATTATATTCCATTCTATTCCAATCTATTTTTTTCAATATTAAAATTTCAAAAGACGGCTCTATTCTTTTCTATTCTGTTTTATTCTAGTCTATTTTTTTCGAAATTAGCATTTCGGAAGATGATTATATTCTATTCTATTCCAATCTATTCTGTTTTTTCTATTCTATTCCTTTATTTTCTACTCTGTTCTCTTTTATTCTAGTCTATTTTAAACATTTGGAAGATGGATATTAGCTATTCTATTCCAATCTATTTTGTTGTTTTCTATTCTATTATTTTATTTTCTATTCTTTTCAAAATTCGAATTTCAGAAGACAGCTATATTCTATTTTACTCTTTTCTATTCTATTCTGTTTTATTCCAGTCTATTATTTTCAACATTTGCATTTTGGAAGATGGCTATATTCTATTCTATTTCAATCTATTCTGTTTTATTCTAGTCTATCCTTCCCAATATTAGAATTTCAGAAGATGGTTCTATTCTATTCTGTTTTTTTTCTATCCTATTATTTTATTTTCTATACTTTTCTATTCTATTCCTTTATATTTTATTCTGTTTTTTTTTTTTTTTTTTCTGTTCTATTCTGTTTTACTCTATTCTTTTCAAAATTAAAATTTTGGAGGATGGCTCTATTTTCTATTCTATTCTATTCATTTCTATTCTTTTCTTTTCAAAATTTGAATTTCAGAAGATGGCATTATTCTACCTCTAATACGCAGAGTCGTTGAAGGAAATCAGTAATATGTTTACATTTCGAATTTATTTTCGCATTTGGATTTGTTTTTGGATAATTCGTTATTTCAGACGAAATTTTGTTATTTTGGCTTCGTTTTAAATCTATTACTATTGTAATTCGATCAACAAAAATGAACTGCTCATGTCTGCCCCGGGGTCCCTGAGAGGGAGCTGAAGGGGGACTCCGCCTGTTCTAGGAAAGGGACACGTTGGAGTCTATAAAGCATTTGTTGGACGAATGTCACCAGCATGCGCCCGTCCTGTACGAGTCGTCCCTGAAGTATCTCCAATTATTTCCTATGGCCGGCGCTCCACCTTGTGGCCAGAATGCAGTATTGTTTACTGATTGAGGCATTTCAAATCCCCACATTGAGCATTTAGCTATTTATTTAGGAAATAATCGTATTAGAGAACACACGGGGGGGGGGGGGGGGGGGGTGATGTGGGCGGGCCGGGCCAATCCTTGGGACATTCGTCCAATGATGGTGTCACAGACTGGGGTCGGAGTTCAGGGGCAACTTGAGGGTCTACAGGGGTATCCATAGGCAACAAACTGACACAAGAAGAGAGGAAAGTGGAGGAGGAGCGCCGGGGTGATGGGTTCACAGGAACAGGAGGGCCAGCCACGGAGCACATCAATGCCACCCCAAAGTCGTGCGATTCAAAGTCCCTCTATGCTGCAACTTCAATGCAACTTCAATGCGACTTCAATGTGACTTCAGTGTGACTTCAGAGCAACTTCAGAGTGACTTCAGTGTGACTTCAATGCGACTTCAGTGTGACTTCAATGCGACTTCAGTGCGACTTCAGTGTGACTTCAGTGTGACTTCAATGCGACTTCAGTGTGACTTCAATGCGACTTCAGTGCGACTTCAGAGCAACTTCAGAGTGACTTCAGTGTGACTTCAATGCGACTTCAGTGTGACTTCAATGCGACTTCAGTGTGACTTCAATGCGACTTCAGAGTGACTTCAGAGTGACTTCAATGCGACTTTAGTGTGACTTCAATGCGACTTCAGTGTGACTTCAATGCGACTTCAGAGCGACTTCAGAGTGACTTCAGTGTGACTTCAATGCGACTTCAGTGTGACTTCAATGCGACTTCAGTGTGACTTCAGTGCGACTTCAATGCGACTTCAGTGCGACTTCAGTGTGACTTCAATGCGACTTCAGTGTGACTTCAATGCGACTTCAGTGTGACTTCAGTGCGACTTCAATGCGACTTCAGTGTGACTTCAGTGTGACTTCAGTGTGACTTCAATGCGACTTCAGTGTGACTTCAGTGCGACTTCAGAGTGACTTCAATGCGACTTCAGTGTGACTTCAATGCGACTTCAGTGCGACTTCAATGCGACTTCAATGTGACTTCAGTGCGACTTCAGAGTGACTTCAATGCGACTTCAGTGCGACTTCAGTGTGACTTCAATGCGACTTCAGAGTAACTTCAGTGTGACTTCAGTGCGACTTCAGAGTGACTTCAGTGCGACTTCAGTGCGACTTCAATGCGACTTCAGAGTGACTTCAGTGTGACTTCAATGCGACTTCAGAGTGACTTCAGAGTGACTTCAATGCGACTTCAGAGTGACTTCAATGTGACTTCAGAGTGACTTCAGTGTGACTTCAATGCGACTTCAGAGTGACTTCAATGCGACTTCAATGCGACTTTAGTGCGACTTCAATGTGACTTCATTGCGACTTCAATGCGACTTCAGTGCAACTTCAATGTGACTTCAGAGTGACTTCAGAGTGACTTCAGTGTGACTTCAATGCAACTTCAGTGTGACTTCAGTGCGACTTCAGTGTGACTTCAGTGCGACTTCAGTGTGACTTCAGTGCGACTTCAGTGTGACTTCAGTGTGACTTCAGAGTGACTTCAATGCGACTTCAGTGCGACTTCAGTGTGACTTCAGTGCGACTTCAGTGTGACTTCAATGCGACTTCAGTGTGACTTCAGAGTGACTTCAGTGTGACTTCAATGCGACTTCAGAGTGACTTCAATGCGACTTCAGAGTGACTTCAATGCGACTTCAATGCGACTTCAGTGCGACTTCAATGTGACTTCAGTGCGACTTCAATGTGACTTCAGTGCGACTTCAATGCGACTTCAGAGTGACTTCAATGTGACTTCAGAGTGACTTCAATGTGACTTCAGAGTGACTTCAATGCGACTTCAGTGTGACTTCAGTGCGTCTTCAATGCGACTTCAGAGTGACTTCAGTGTGACTTCAATGCGACTTCAGAGTGACTTCAATGCGACTTCAGAGTTACTTCAATGCGACTTCAGTGTGACTTCAGTGCGACTTCAGAGTGACTTCAATGTGACTTCAGTGCGACTTCAATGCGACTTTAGTGCGACTTAAGAGTGACTTCAGTGCGACTTCAGAGTGACTTCAATGCGACTTCAGTGCGACTTCAGTGCGACTTCAATACGACTTCAGTGCGACTTCAGTGCGACTTCAGTGCGACTTCAGAGTGACTTCAGAGTGACTTCAGTGCGTCTTCAATGCGACTTCAGAGTGACTTCAGTGCGACTTCAGAGTGACTTCAGTGCAACTTCAATGCGACTTCAGAGTGACTTCAGTACGAGTTTGATGCGACTTCGATGCACACCGTGCTGCAGCTGCACGAACGCAGTGCAGGGATTGATGTTGGAGTCGCAGGGACTCAGAATTCGCACACAGCGGCAGAGTCGCTCCAATCCTTCCACAGCTCCAGGGCGGGGGAGGGGGGATCCAATCATTGGACAGAATCCCCCCCAGGCGTGGCACCGATGAGTCGCCGGTACACAATGACCTCATCCCTTCCTCTGTGGGGGGAGGTTGTTCCTGAATGCGACTTCCTGACCAACACAAAAAGTCATCAGCCGTGCAGAGCGGTAACCATAGCGACTGATCCGCCCCGCCTGCGGTAACCCATAGCGACCAGACCCCATCGCCAGCATTGCAGTGAGAGGTGATTGGAGGTCAGTCATGGCCCAGACAGAGCATGGAATGGAGTCACGAAGGGTTAATACCCCCCGTCAGGCCTTTAAAAAATGTTTTGCTGTCTGTGTCCCCATTAGTCAGATTTCCCTTCACTTCCTGTCCTGGAGACACAACAGGAAGTGAGATGAGATCTTTACAAAGTCAGGCCCCTCACCCCCCCTTTCCCCTTTCAGACAGTTGATAGTTTTTCTCTCTCTTCTGCTGACAACGTTACATTGTACATTTCTTACCACTTCCTGTTCCGGTGACAACGTTACATTGTACATTTCCTATCACTTCCTGTTCTGGTGACAACGTTACATTGTACATTTCTTACCACTTCCTGTTCTGGTGACAACGTTACATTGTACATTTCCTATCACTTCCTGTTCCGGTGACAACGTTACATTGTACATTTCCTATCACTTCCTGTTCTGGTGACAACGTTACATTGTACATTTCCGTCTCTTCCTGTTCTGGTGACAACATTACATTGTACATTTCCTGTCACTTCCTGTTCTGGTGACAACGTTACATTGTACATTTCTTACCACTTCCTGTTCCGGCGACAACGTTACATTGTACATTTCAGTCACTTCCTGTTCTGGTGACAACGTTACATTGTACATTTCTTACCACTTCCTGTTCTGGTGACAACGTTACATTGTACATTTCTTACCACTTCCTGTTCTGGTGACAACGTTACATTGTACATTTCCTATCACTTCCTGTTCCGGTGACAACATTACATTGTACATTTCAGTCACTTCCTGTTCTGGTGACAACGTTACATTGTACATTTCCTATCACTTCCTGTTCTGGTGACAACGTTACATTGTACATTTCCTATCACTTCCTGTTCTGGTGACAACGTTACATTGTACATTTCCTGTCACTTCCTGTTCTGGTGACAACGTTACATTGTACATTTCCGTCTCTTCCTGTTCTGGTGACAACGTTACATTGTACATTTCCGTCTCTTCCTGTTCTGGTGACAACGTTACATTGTACATTTCCTATCACTTCCTGTTCTGGTGACAACGTTACATTGTACATTTCTTACCACTTCCTGTTCTGGTGACAACGTTACATTGTACATTTCCTATCACTTCCTGTTCCGGTGACAACATTACATTGTACATTTCAGTCACTTCCTGTTCTGGTGACAACGTTACATTGTACATTTCCTATCACTTCCTGTTCTGGTGACAACGTTACATTGTACATTTCCTATCACTTCCTGTTCTGGTGACAACGTTACATTGTACATTTCCTGTCACTTCCTGTTCTGGTGACAACGTTACATTGTACATTTCCGTCTCTTCCTGTTCTGGTGACAACATTACATTGTACATTTCCTGTCACTTCCTGTTCTGGTGACAACGTTACATTGTACATTTCTTACCACTTCCTGTTCTGGTGACAACGTTACATTGTACATTTCCGTCTCTTCCTGTTCTGGTGACAACGTTACATTGTACATTTCCGTCTCTTCCTGTTCTGGTGACAACGTTACATTGTACATTTCAGTCACTTCCTGTTCTGGTGACAACATTACATTGTACATTTCCTGTCACTTCCTGTTCTGGTGACAACGTTACATTGTACATTTCAGTCACTTCCTGTTCTGGTGACAACGTTACATTGTACATTTCCTGTCACTTCCTGTTCTGGTGACAACGTTACATTGTACATTTCAGTCACTTCCTGTTCTGGTGACAACGTTACATTGTACATTTCCGTCTCTTCCTGTTCTGGTGACAACGTTACATTGTACATTTCAGTCACTTCCTGTTCTGGTGACAACGTTACATTGTACATTTCAGTCTCTTCCTGTTCTGGTGACAACGTTACATTGTACATTTCAGTCACTTCCTGTTCTGGTGACAACGTTACATTGTACATTTCAGTCACTTCCTGTTCTGGTGACAACGTTACATTGTACATTTCCTGTCACTTCCTGTTCCGGTGACGTTACATTGTACATTTCCGTCTCTTCCTGTTCCGGTGACAACGTTACATTGTACATTTCAGTCACTTCCTGTTCTGGTGACAACGTTACACTGTACATTTCCGTCTCTTCCTGTTCTGGTGACAACGTTACATTGTACATTTCCTGTCACTTCCTGTTCCGGTGACAACGTTACATTGTACATTTCAGTCACTTCCTGTTCTGGTGACGTTACATTGTACATTTCCTGTCACTTCCTGTTCCGGTGACAACGTTACATTGTACATTTCAGTCACTTCCTGTTCTGGTGACAACGTTACATTGTACATTTCCTGTCACTTCCTGTTCCGGTGACAACGTTACATTGTACATTTCAGTCTCTTCCTGTTCTGGTGACAACGTTACATTGTACATTTCAGTCTCTTCCTGTTCTGGTGACAACGTTACATTGTACATTTCAGTCACTTCCTGTTCCGGTGACAACGTTACATTGTACATTTCAGTCTCTTCCTGTTCCGGTGACAACGTTACATTGTACATTTCAGTCACTTCCTGTTCTGGTGACAACGTTACATTGTACATTTCCTATCACTTCCTGTTCTGGTGACAACGTTACATTGTACATTTCCTGTCACTTCCTGTTCCGGTGACAACGTTACATTGTACATTTCAGTCACTTCCTGTTCTGGTGACAACGTTACATTGTACATTTCCTGTCACTTCCTGTTCCGGTGACAACGTTACATTGTACATTTCAGTCACTTCCTGTTCTGGTGACAACGTTACATTGTACATTTCAGTCTCTTCCTGTTCCGGTGACAACGTTACATTGTACATTTCCTATCACTTCCTGTTCTGGTGACAACGTTACATTGTACATTTCAGTCACTTCCTGTTCTGGTGACAACGTTACATTGTACATTTCTTACCACTTCCTGTTCTGGTGACAACGTTACATTGTACATTTCTTACCACTTCCTGTTCTGGTGACAACTTGTGACTGTCAGTAGCAGGGATGAGTCTCTGGTTGTCAGGGAGCCGGGCCCCGCCAGCGTCCTAGCAACGACGAGTCATCCTTGCTGTCAGAGGGGATTGAGGATGTAAAACAAGAACTGACATGAAGGCAGCGCGGGGGTCCCCCAATCCGGATCGGAGGTTTCGGGGGGAACTCTACACCAAGGAACAAAAAGGTGAGGTCCCCTCCGGAATCTGTGTGGGGGGGCGGGGCAAGCGAGTGACCCCACCTTCCTGTCCATCCCAAGCAGCATAGGGAGGGGGGGGGCACTTTGCTATGGAGAGGGGACTCCCCCCCACCCCCCGGGGGATGGGCCATAGAGCAGAGCGGGGTCACACTTTACAAGGGAGTCTTGCTGCCACCGAGCTCCTCCCACTGCCATGGCAAATGGGTGGGGCTTAGCCATGAAGGCAGAACTAAATCAGAGAGGATTCTGGGAAATGAGGTGCCCAGCCCCCGCGGGGCTCTATGATGCCACTGCTGGCACGCTCCCACCCGCCTCCTCCCTCGCTATTGGTCGCCGAGGTTGTCCACCATTTTCAAGGGCCAATCGCTATGCACAGGAGGCTGGAAGGGGCCGGCCCAGCGCTGTGTCGGGCAGTATTGATTGGTGGGGAGATCACCCTACACACCCCATGCAGAGCCCCGCGGGGATGTGAGCTCACAATGGCAGCGCTGCAAGCCGCACTGACCACACTATGCACAGCCCGCCGCGTCCTCATTTCTGGAGTCAGCCCAACGCAGGAAATAGCTGATGTGGGTGGAGGGCGGCCATGATGGCGAGGAGGAGGCGGCTCCAGGAACTGGAATGTGAGAACACCCAACTCCGCCCACAAGTGGGGAATCCATCATGGCGTGACGCCGGGACTCCGCCCAACGATTGGGAAGTAATGAATCCGACGCAGAAAGTGCGCTAATCACAGGAAACGGGAAACCCTCCAATCCAGAGAGAGCCCAGAGGATCCGAACACCACGAGATCCAACAAACCCTCCAATCCAGAGAGAGCCCAGCGGATCCGAACACCAAGAGATCCAACAAAACCCTCCAATCCAGAGAGAGCCCAGCGGATCCGAACACCACGAGATCCAACAAACCCTCCAATCCAGAGAGAGCCCAGCGGATCCGAACACCACGAGATCCAACAAACCCTCCAATCCAGAGAGAGCGCCCAGCGGATCCGAACACCAAGAGATCCGACAAACCCTCCAATCCAGAGAGAGCGCCCAGCGGATCCGAACACCAAGAGATCCAACAAACCCTCCAATCCAGAGAGAGCCCAGCGGATCCGAACACCAAGAGATCCAACAAAACCCTCCAATCCAGAGAGAGCCCAGCGGATCCGAACACCAAGAGATCCAACAAAACCCTCCAATCCAGAGAGAGCCCAGAGGATCCGAACACCACGAGATCCAACAAACCCTCCAATCCAGAGAGAGCCCAGCGGATCCGAACACCACGAGATCCAACAAACCCTCCAATCCAGAGAGAGCCCAGCGGATCCGAACACCACGAGATCCAACAAACCCTCCAATCCAGAGAGAGCGCCCAGCGGATCCGAACACCAAGAGATCCGACAAACCCTCCAATCCAGAGAGAGCGCCCAGCGGATCCGAACACCAAGAGATCCGACAAACCCTCCAATCCAGAGAGAGCGCCCAGCGGATCCGAACACCAAGAGATCCGACAAACCCTCCAATCCAGAGAGAGCGCCCAGCGGATCCGAACACCAAGAGATCCAACAAAACCCTCCAATCCAGAGAGAGCCCAGCGGATCCGAACACCAAGAGATCCGACAAACCCTCCAATCCAGAGAGAGCGCCCAGCGGATCCGAACACCAAGAGATCCGACAAACCCTCCAATCCAGAGAGAGCGCCCAGCGGATCCGAACACCAAGAGATCCGACAAACCCTCCAATCCAGAGAGAGCGCCCAGCGGATCCGAACACCAAGAGATCCAACAAACCCTCCAATCCAGAGAGAGCCCAGCGGATCCGAACACCAAGAGATCCAACAAAACCCTCCAATCCAGAGAGAGCCCAGCGGATCCGAACACCACGAGATCCAACAAACCCTCCAATCCAGAGAGAGCCCAGCGGATCCGAACACCACGAGATCCAACAAAACCCTCCAATCCAGAGAGAGCCCAGAGGATCCGAACACCACGGGATCCAACAAAACCCTCCAATCCAGAGAGAGCGCCCAGCGGATCCGAACACCACGAGATCCAACAAACCCTCCAATCCAGAGAGAGCCCAGCGGATCCGAACACCAAGAGATCCGACAAACCCTCCAATCCAGAGAGAGCCCAGCGGATCCGAACACCACGAGATCCAACATAACCCTCCAATCCAGAGAGAGCCCAGCGGATCCGAACACCAAGAGATCCGACAAAACCCTCCAATCCAGAGAGAGCCCAGCGGATCCAAACACCAAGAGATCCGACAAAACCCTCCAATCCAGAGAGAGAACCCAGAGGATCCGAACACCAAGAGATCCGACAAAACCCTCCAATCCAGAGAGAGAGCCCAGAGGATCCGAACACCACGAGATCCAACAAAACCCTCCAATCCAGAGAGAGCCCAGCGGATCCGAACACCACGAGATCCAACAAAACCCTCCAATCCAGAGAGAGCGTCCAGCGGATCCGAACACCACGGGATCCAACAAAACCCTCCAATCCAGAGAGAGCCCAGCGGATCCGAACACCAAGAGATCCGACAAACCCTCCAATCCAGAGAGAGCGCCCAGCGGATCCGAACACCAAGAGATCCGACAAACCCTCCAATCCAGAGAGAGCGCCCAGCGGATCCGAACACCAAGAGATCCGACAAACCCTCCAATCCAGAGAGAGCGCCCAGCGGATCCGAACACCAAGAGATCCGACAAACCCTCCAATCCAGAGAGAGCGCCCAGCGGATCCGAACACCAAGAGATCCGACAAACCCTCCAATCCAGAGAGAGCGCCCAGCGGATCCGAACACCAAGAGATCCAACAAACCCTCCAATCCAGAGAGAGCCCAGCGGATCCGAACACCAAGAGATCCAACAAAACCCTCCAATCCAGAGAGAGCCCAGCGGATCCGAACACCACGAGATCCAACAAACCCTCCAATCCAGAGAGAGCCCAGCGGATCCGAACACCACGAGATCCAACAAAACCCTCCAATCCAGAGAGAGCCCAGAGGATCCGAACACCACGGGATCCAACAAAACCCTCCAATCCAGAGAGAGCGCCCAGCGGATCCGAACACCACGAGATCCAACAAACCCTCCAATCCAGAGAGAGCCCAGCGGATCCGAACACCAAGAGATCCGACAAAACCCTCCAATCCAGAGAGAGCCCAGCGGATCCAAACACCAAGAGATCCGACAAAACCCTCCAATCCAGAGAGAGAACCCAGAGGATCCGAACACCAAGAGATCCGACAAAACCCTCCAATCCAGAGAGAGAGCCCAGAGGATCCGAACACCACGAGATCCAACAAAACCCTCCAATCCAGAGAGAGCCCAGCGGATCCGAACACCACGAGATCCAACAAAACCCTCCAATCCAGAGAGAGCGTCCAGCGGATCCGAACACCACGGGATCCAACAAACCCTCCAATCCAGAGAGAGCCCAGCGGATCCGAACACCACGAGATCCAACAAACCCTCCAATCCAGAGAGAGCCCAGAGGATCCGAACACCAAGAGATCCAACAAAACCCTCCAATCCAGAGAGAGAGCCCAGCGGATCCGAACACCAAGAGATCCGACAAAACCCTCCAATCCAGAGAGAGAACCCAGAGGATCCGAACACCAAGAGATCCGACAAAACCCTCCAATCCAGAGAGAGAGCCCAGAGGATCCGAACACCAAGAGATCCAACAAACCCTCCAATCCAGAGAGAGCCCAGCGGATCCGAACACCAAGAGATCCGACAAAACCCTCCAATCCAGAGAGAGCCCAGCGGATCCGAACACCAAGAGATCCAACAAACCCTCCAATCCAGAGAGAGCCCAGAGGATCCGAACACCACGAGATCCAACAAACCCTCCAATCCAGAGAGCGTCCAGCGGATCCGAACACCAAGAGATCCGACAAACCCTCCAATCCAGAGAGAGCCCAGCGGATCCGAACACCACGAGATCCAACAAACCCTCCAATCCAGAGAGCGTCCAGCGGATCCGAACACCACGGGATCCAACAAAACCCTCCAATCCAGAGAGAGAACCCAGAGGATCCGAACACCACGAGATCCAACAAACCCTCCAATCCAGAGAGAGCCCAGCGGATCCGAACACCACGAGATCCAACAAACCCTCCAATCCAGAGAGAGCCCAGAGGATCCGAACACCAAGAGATCCGACAAAACCCTCCAATCCAGAGAGAGAACCCAGAGGATCCGAACACCAAGAGATCCAACAAAACCCTCCAATCCAGAGAGAGCCCAGAGGATCCGAACACCAAGAGATCCAACAAAACCCTCCAATCCAGAGAGAGAGCCCAGCGGATCCGAACACCACGAGATCCGACAAACCCTCCGGAGAGACCCCAGGAAGTGATGTCACTGCGTGTTCTGCGCCAATTCCACATCACAATCGCCCCGTTCATGGGAACCGCTGCGGGGGGTGGTAACAACACTACGGAATCGGTCCGCAAAACGCAGTGCGACCTGCAGAATCGGGTCATAGATGGGAGTACCTGAGCGATCCGAACGAAGGGTCCTGCGGGGTGATTAGAGCCAAACAAAACGCACGACTCCGATCGCACCGCCCACAAATCGCATGTGATGTACCGCCCTGCCAATCGCACGGCTCCGCCTACCAGGGCTGACCCCCCTGACCCCCCCGACACTGACTGTGGCTTTGAGTCCAGAGAGTGTGAAGTCGCAGCAAAGTGACAGGAAACGCGGCTCCCGGGAGCCTTTCATGTGGAATTCTGTGATTGGTCAGCAGTGATCATCGAACTAATTATTACTGGGGGAGGGGCTGACTGGTTGCCATGGGAGCGCAGATATCGGGCGCTCAGCGCATTTCTATTCTGGCCGCGTCTGCGGCTGTCGCTGCGTCTGGCGGCGGAGCTGTGATGGCGGCTCGTGTTTCTCTTCAATGGGTGCCATTCAGATCAGACCGGAGGGGGGGGAGGGGAGGGGTCACAGATCTGGAATAGGACCCCCTCCTCCTCCGGGCCAAGAGATGGCGACTGCGTCCGGCGAGCGACTCCCTGCGACATTTTATGCTGTACATCCACTGCGAGGGAGAGCGATCGTTAGCGAACATTTCCCGCACTTCTCCGCACTCCACACTCCTCCTCCGCATTCCGGCACACTCCTCCTCACTCTGCACTCCTCCTGACTCCGCCTCCCTCCTCACTCTGCACTCCTCCTCACTCCTCACTCCACACTCCTCCTTTGCACTCCTCCTCCGCACTCCACACTCCTCCTCACTCCTCCTCCGCACTCCACACTCCTCCTCACTCCTCCTCTGCACTCCACACTCCTCCTCCGCACTCCACACTCCTCCTCTGCACTCCACACTCTTCCTCACTCCTCCTCTGCACTCCACACTCCTCCTCCGCACTCCACACTCCTCCTCACTCCTCCTCTGCACTCCACACTCCTCCTCTGCACTCCACGCTCCTCCGCACTCCTCTGCACTCCACACTCCTCCTCCGCACTCCACACTCCTCCTCCGCACTCCTCTGCACTCCACACTCCTCTGCACTCCACACTCCTCCTCCGCACTCCACACTCCTCCTCCGCACTCCTCTGCACTCCACACTCCTCTGCACTCCACACTCCTCCTCCGCACTCCACACTCCTCTGCACTCCACACTCCTCCTCCACACTCCTCTGCACTCCACACTCCTCTGCACTCCACACTCCTCTGCACTCCACACTCCTCCTCCGCACTCCTCTGCACTCCACACTCCTCCTCTGCACTCCACGCTCCTCCGCACTCCTCTGCACTCCACACTCCTCCTCCGCACTCCTCTGCACTCCACACTCCTCCTCCACACTCCTCCTCCGCACTCCTCCCTCCTCCTCCGCACTCCTCCTCACGGTAACGCATTTCACTCACTCGTAGGTTTAGTTGTAGTCTATGAGAAGGTGAAATGCGTTAGAGGCGGGGCTTGGAAGGAGGCAGAGCTGAAGGCTTTCTGATGCTTCCTCCCCCTCCAGAGCAGAGACTCCTCCCCCAGAGCAAAGGTTCCTCCCCCTCTAGAGCAGATACTCCTCCCCCACACCAGAGACCCCACCCCCTCCGGAGCACAGACTCCTCTCCCGGAACAGACTCCTAACCCAGAGAAGAGACTCCTCCCACAGAGCAGAGGTCCCTCCCCCTCCAGAGCAGAGTCTCCTCCCTCCAGAGCACAGACTTCTCCCCCTCAGAACACAGTCTCCTCCCCCTCCAGAGCAGAGATGCCTCCCCCAAAGTACAGACTCCTCCCCCTCCAGAACAGAGTTTCCTCCCTCTGGAGCACAGACTCCTCCCGCTCCTGAGTCTCCTCCCTTTCACAGCAACTCCTCCCCCAGAGAAGAGACTTCTCCCCCTCCAGAGCACAAACTCCTTCCCCGGGGCACAGAGGGGAACCTACGCCCGGGGCACAGAGGGGAACCTACACCCGGGGCACAGAGGGGAACCTACACCCGGGGCACAGAGGGGAACCTACGCCCGGGACACAGAGGGGAATCTACGCCCGGGACACAGAGGGGAATCTACGCCCGGGGCACAGGGGGGAATCTACACCCGGGGCACAGAGGGGAATCTACGCCCGGGACACAGAGGGGAATCTACGCCCGGGACACAGAGGGGAATCTACGCCCGGGGCACAGGGGGGAATCTACACCCGGGGCACAGAGGGGAACCTACGCCCGGGGCACAGAGGGGAACCTACGCCCGGGACACAGAGGGGAACCTACGCCCGGGACACAGAGGGGAATCTACGCCCGGGGCACAGAGGGGAATCTACGCCCGGGGCACAGAGGGGAATCTACGCCCGGGGCACAGAGGGGAATCTACGCCCGGGGCACAGAGGGGAATCTACGCCCGGGGCACAGAGGGGAATCTACACCGGGGCACACAGGGGAATCTACGCCCGGGACACAGAGGGGAATCTACGCCCGGGGCACAGAGGGGAACCTACACCCGGGGCACAGAGGGGAATCTACACCCGGGGCACAGAGGGGAATCTACGCCCGGGGCACAGAGGGGAATCTACGCCCGGGGCACAGAGGGGAATCTACGCCCGGGGCACAGAGGGGAATCTACGCCCGGGGCACAGAGGGGAATCTACACCGGGGCACACAGGGGAATCTACGCCCGGGGCACAGAGGGGAACCTACGCCCGGGACACAGAGGGGAACCTACGCCCGGGACACAGAGGGGAACCTACGCCCGGGGCACAGAGGGGAATCTACGCCCGGGGCACAGAGGGGAATCTACGCCCGGGGCACAGAGGGGAATCTACGCCCGGGGCACAGAGGGGAATCTACGCCCGGGGCACAGAGGGGAATCTACACCGGGGCACACAGGGGAATCTACGCCCGGGACACAGAGGGGAATCTACGCCCGGGGCACAGAGGGGAACCTACACCCGGGGCACAGAGGGGAATCTACACCCGGGGCACAGAGGGGAACCTACACCCGGGGCACACAGGGGAATCTACGCCCGGGGCACAGAGGGGAACCTACGCCCGGGGCACAGAGGGGAACCTACGCCCGGGGCACACAGGGGAATCTACACCCGGGGCACACAGGGGAATCTACACCCGGGACACAGGGGAATCTACGCCCGGGACACAGAGGGGAACCTACACCCGGGGCACAGAGGGGAACCTACACCCGGGGCACACAGGGGAATCTACACCCGGGGCACACAGGGGAATCTACGCCCGGGGCACAGAGGGGAATCTACGCCCGGGGCACAGAGGGGAATCTACGCCCGGGGCACACAGGGGAATCTACGCCCGGGACACAGAGGGGAATCTACGCCCGGGACACAGAGGGGAATCTACGCCCGGGACACAGAGGGGAATCTACGCCCGGGGCACAGAGGGGAATCTACGCCGGGGCACACAGGGGAATCTACACCCGGGGCACACAGGGGAATCTACACCGGGGCACACAGGGGAATCTACACCCGGGGCACACAGGGGAATCTACGCCCGGGACACAGAGGGGAATCTACGCCGGGGCACACAGGGGAATCTACACCCGGGGCACACAGGGGAATCTACACCGGGGCACAGAGGGGAATCTACGCCCGGGGCACAGAGGGGAATCTACGCCCGGGGCACAGAGGGGAATCTACGCCCGGGGTACACAGGGGAATCTACGCCCGGGGGAACACAGGGGAATCTACGCCCGGGGAACACAGGGGAATCTACGCCCGGGGCACAGAGGGGAATCTACGCCCGGGGCACAGAGGGGAACCTAAACCCGGGACACAGAGGGGAATCTACACCCGGGGCACAGAGGGGAACCTACACCCGGGGCACAGAGGGGAATCTACGCCCGGGACACAGAGGGGAATCTACGCCCGGGGCACAGAGGGGAACCTAAACCCGGGACACAGAGGGGAATCTACACCCGGGGCACAGAGGGGAACCTACACCCGGGACACAGAGGGGAATCTACGCCCGGGACACAGAGGGGAATCTACGCCCGGGGCACAGAGGGGAACCTAAACCCGGGACACAGAGGGGAATCTACACCCGGGGCACAGAGGGGAACCTACACCCGGGGCACAGAGGGGAACCTAAACCCGGGACACAGAGGGGAATCTACGCCCGGGGCACAGAGGGGAACCTATGCCCGGGGCACAGAGGGGAACCTATGCCCGGGGCACAGAGGGGAACCTACGCCCGGGGCACAGAGGGGAATCCACGCCCGGGGCACAGAGGGGAATCTACACCCGGGGCACAGAGGGGAATCTACACCCGGGGCACAGAGGGGAATCTACACCCGGGGCACAGAGGGGAATCTACACCCGGGGCACAGAGGGGTTCCATGAAGGGTGAATTCTGCACAGAGAATGATGATTACTGCCCCCCTCATCCCCCATACACACAGCTTACTAGGAGGGTCAGTTCTGTCATCCAATCAGATGTCTGCTTCTATCTGGAGCATTGGAGGGGGACGCGGATCTTGGCGGACGAGGCGGAGAGGTGCTGCCATCTGCTGAAGAGAAAAGGAACTGCACAATTCTTCAATATCGGTCAGAATGGATGATATAGAGGGAATTTCACCGCAAAATGACCGATTTCAGACATTTATATCATTTTTTTTACACAAATACAGAAGATCTTCCTTTTGCTGGGATGTGATCACCACTTGGGGGGGGGGGGGAAGGGGGAGGGGGGGGGGAGGAGGGGGTTATATGAACAAAAAAATACGGAAATTTTGAAAAAAAAATCTTTTCTACATTTCAAAACATATCCAATAAAATTAACTTTCATCATAAAGGTATTTTATTTTTATATTTTTATACCCCCAAATGTCAGGACGGTACAAATCCCCCCAAATGTCAGGACGGTACAAATCCCCCCAAATGTCAGGACGGTACAAATCCCCCCAAATGTCAGGACGGTACAAATCCCCCCAAATGTCAGGACGGTACAAATCCCCCCAAATGTCAGGACGGTACAAATCCCCCCAAATTTCAAGACAGTACAAATCCCCCAAGATGTCAGGACGGTACAAATCCCCCCCAAATGTCAGGATGGAACAAATCCCCCCCAAATGTCAGGATGGAACAAATCCCCCCAAATGTCAGGACGGTACAAATCCCCCCCAAATGTCAGGACGGTACAAATCCCCCCAAATTTCAAGACAGTACAAATCCCCCCAGATGTCAGGACGGTACAAATCCCCCCCAAATGTCAGGATGGAACAAATCCCCCCCAAATGTCAGGATGGAACAAATCCCCCCAAATGTCAGGACGGCACAAATCCCCCCCAAATGTCAGGATGGAACAAATCCCCCCCAAATGTCAGGACGGTACAAATCCCCCCAAATGTCAGGACGGCACAAATCCCCCCCAAATGTCAGGATGGAACAAATCCCCCCAAATGTCAGGACGGCACAAATCCCCCCCAAATGTCAGGATGGAACAAATCCCCCCCAAATGTCAGGATGGTACAAATCCCCCCAAATTTCAGGAGGGTACAAATCCCCCCAAATGTCAGGACGGTACAAATCCCCCCAAATGTCAGGATGGTACAAATCCCCCCAAATTTCAGGAGGGTACAAATCCCCCCAAATGTCAGGACGGTACAAATCCCCCCCAAATGTCAGGACGGTACAAATCCCCCCAAATGTCAGGACGGTACAAATCCCCCCAAATGTCAGGACGGCACAAATCCCCCCCAAATGTCAGGACGGTACAAATCCCCCCAAATGTCAGGACGGTACAAATCCCCCCCAAATGTCAGGACGGCACAAATCCCCCCCAAATGTCAGGACGGTACAAATCCCCCCAAATGTCAGGACGGTACAAATCCCCCCCAAATGTCAGGACGGTACAAATCCCCCCAAATGTCAGGACGGTACAAATCCCCCCAGATGTCAGGACGGTACAAATTCCCCCAAATGTCAGGACGGCACAAATCCCCCCAAATGTCAGGACGGCACAAATCCCCCCAAATGTCAGGACGGTACAAATCCCCCCAGATATCAGGACGGTATAAATCCCCCCAAATGTCAGGACGGCACAAATCCCCCCCAAATGTCAGGACAGTACAAATCCCCCCAGATGTCAGGACGGTACAAATCCCCCCAGATGTCAGGACGGCACAAATCCCCCCCAAATGTCAGGATGGAACAAATCCCCCCCAAATGTCAGGACGGTACAAATCCCCCCAAATGTCAGGACGGTACAAATCCCCCCCAAATGTCAGGACGGCACAAATCCCCCCCAAATGTCAGGATGGAACAAATCCCCCCCAAATGTCAGGACGGTACAAATCCCCCCAAATGTCAGGACGGTACAAATCCCCCCAAATGTCAGGATGGTACAAATCCCCCCAAATTTCAGGAGGGTACAAATCCCCCCAAATATCAGGAGGGTACAAATCCCCCCAAATGTCAGGACGGTACAAATCCCCCCAAATGTCAGGCCGGTACAAATCCCCCCCAAATGTCAGGATGGAACAAATCCCCCCCAAATGTCAGGACGGTAAAAATCCCCCCAAATGTCAGGACGGTACAAATCCCCCCAAATGTCAGGACGGTACAAATCCCCCCCAAATGTCAGGACGGCACAAATCCCCCCCAAATGTCAGGATGGAACAAATCCCCCCCAAATGTCAGGACGGTACAAATCCCCCCAAATGTCAGGACGGTACAAATCCCCCCCAAATGTCAGGACGGTACAAATCCCCCCAAATGTCAGGATGGAACAAATCCCCCCCAAATGTCAGGACGGTACAAATCCCCCCAAATGTCAGGATGGTACAAATCCCCCCAAATTTCAGGAGGGTACAAATCCCCCCAAATGTCAGGACGGTACAAATCCCCCCAAATGTCAGGCTGGTACAAATCCCCCCAAATGTCAGGACGGTACAAATCCCCCCAAATGTCAGGACGGTATAAATCCCCCCAAATGTCAGGATGGAACAAATCCCCCCCCAAATGTCAGGACGGTACAAATCCCCCCAAATGTCAGGACGGTACAAATCCCCCCCAAATGTCAGGACGGCACAAATCCCCCCCAAATGTCAGGATGGAACAAATCCCCCCCAAATGTCAGGACGGTACAAATCCCCCCAAATGTCAGGAGGGTACAAATCCCCCCAAATGTCAGGACGGTACAAATCCCCCCCAAATGTCAGGACGGTACAAATCCCCCCAAATGTCAGGACGGTACAAATCCCCCCAGATGTCAGGACGGTACAAATCCCCCCAGATGTCAGGACGGCACAAATCCCCCCCAAATGTCAGGATGGAACAAATCCCCCCCAAATGTCAGGACGGTACAAATCCCCCCAAATGTCAGGACGGTACAAATCCCCCCCAAATGTCAGGACGGCACAAATCCCCCCCAAATGTCAGGATGGAACAAATCCCCCCCAAATGTCAGGACGGTACAAATCCCCCCAAATGTCAGGATGGTACAAATCCCCCCAAATTTCAGGAGGGTACAAATCCCCCCAAATATCAGGAGGGTACAAATCCCCCCAAATGTCAGGACGGTACAAATCCCCCCAAATGTCAGGCCGGTACAAATCCCCCCCAAATGTCAGGATGGAACAAATCCCCCCCAAATGTCAGGACGGTAAAAATCCCCCCAAATGTCAGGACGGTACAAATCCCCCCCAAATGTCAGGACGGCACAAATCCCCCCCAAATGTCAGGATGGAACAAATCCCCCCCAAATGTCAGGACGGTACAAATCCCCCCAAATGTCAGGACGGTACAAATCCCCCCAAATGTCAGGATGGTACAAATCCCCCCAAATTTCAGGAGGGTACAAATCCCCCCAAATGTCAGGATGGTACAAATCCCCCCCAAATGTCAGGACGGTACAAATCCCCCCCAAATGTCAGGACGGTACAAATCCCCCCAAATGTCAGGACGGTACAAATCCCCCCAGATGTCAGGACGGTACAAATCCCCCCAAATGTCAGGACGGCACAAATCCCCCCAAATGTCAGGACGGTACAAATCCCCCCAGATGTCAGGACGGTATAAATCCCCCCAAATGTCAGGATGGAACAAATCCCCCCCAAATGTCAGGACGGTACAAATCCCCCCAAATGTCAGGACGGTACAAATCCCCCCCAAATGTCAGGACGGCACAAATCCCCCCCAAATGTCAGGATGGAACAAATCCCCCCCAAATGTCAGGACGGTACAAATCCCCCCAAATGTCAGGACGGTACAAATCCCCCCAAATTTCAGGAGGGTACAAATCCCCCCAAATGTCAGGACGGCACAAATCCCCCCAAATGTCAGGACGGTACAAATCCCCCCCAAATGTCAGGACGGTACAAATCCCCCCAAATGTCAGGACGGTACAAATCCCCCCAGATGTCAGGACGGTACAAATCCCCCCAAATGTCAGGACGGCACAAATCCCCCCCAAATGTCAGGATGGAACAAATCCCCCCCAAATGTCAGGACGGTACAAATCCCCCCAAATGTCAGGACGGTACAAATCCCCCCCAAATGTCAGGACGGCACAAATCCCCCCCAAATGTCAGGATGGAACAAATCCCCCCCAAATGTCAGGACGGTACAAATCCCCCCAAATGTCAGGATGGTACAAATCCCCCCAAATTTCAGGAGGGTACAAATCCCCCCAAATGTCAGGACGGTACAAATCCCCCCAAATGTCAGGCTGGTACAAATCCCCCCCAAATGTCAGGACGGTACAAATCCCCCCAAATGTCAGGACGGTACAAATCCCCCCCAAATGTCAGGACGGCACAAATCCCCCCCAAATGTCAGGATGGAACAAATCCCCCCCAAATGTCAGGACGGTACAAATCCCCCCAAATGTCAGGACGGTACAAATCCCCCCAAATGTCAGGATGGTACAAATCCCCCCAAATTTCAGGAGGGTACAAATCCCCCCAAATATCAGGAGGGTACAAATCCCCCCAAATGTCAGGACGGTACAAATCCCCCCAAATGTCAGGCCGGTACAAATCCCCCCCAAATGTCAGGATGGAACAAATCCCCCCCAAATGTCAGGACGGTAAAAATCCCCCCAAATGTCAGGACGGTACAAATCCCCCCAAATGTCAGGACGGTACAAATCCCCCCCAAATGTCAGGACGGCACAAATCCCCCCCAAATGTCAGGATGGAACAAATCCCCCCCAAATGTCAGGACGGTACAAATCCCCCCAAATGTCAGGACGGTACAAATCCCCCCCAAATGTCAGGACGGTACAAATCCCCCCAAATGTCAGGATGGAACAAATCCCCCCCAAATGTCAGGACGGTACAAATCCCCCCAAATGTCAGGATGGTACAAATCCCCCCAAATTTCAGGAGGGTACAAATCCCCCCAAATGTCAGGACGGTACAAATCCCCCCAAATGTCAGGCTGGTACAAATCCCCCCCAAATGTCAGGACGGTACAAATCCCCCCAAATGTCAGGACGGTATAAATCCCCCCAAATGTCAGGATGGAACAAATCCCCCCCCAAATGTCAGGACGGTACAAATCCCCCCAAATGTCAGGACGGTACAAATCCCCCCCAAATGTCAGGACGGCACAAATCCCCCCCAAATGTCAGGATGGAACAAATCCCCCCCAAATGTCAGGACGGTACAAATCCCCCCAAATGTCAGGACGGTACAAATCCCCCCAAATTTCAGGAGGGTACAAATCCCCCCAAATGTCAGGACGGTACAAATCCCCCCCAAATGTCAGGACGGTACAAATCCCCCCAAATGTCAGGACGGTACAAATCCCCCCAAATGTCAGGACGGTACAAATCCCCCCAGATGTCAGGACGGCACAAATCCCCCCCAAATGTCAGGATGGAACAAATCCCCCCCAAATGTCAGGACGGTACAAATCCCCCCAAATGTCAGGACGGTACAAATCCCCCCCAAATGTCAGGACGGCACAAATCCCCCCCAAATGTCAGGATGGAACAAATCCCCCCCAAATGTCAGGACGGTACAAATCCCCCCAAATGTCAGGATGGTACAAATCCCCCCAAATTTCAGGAGGGTACAAATCCCCCCAAATATCAGGAGGGTACAAATCCCCCCAAATGTCAGGACGGTACAAATCCCCCCAAATGTCAGGCCGGTACAAATCCCCCCCAAATGTCAGGATGGAACAAATCCCCCCCAAATGTCAGGACGGTAAAAATCCCCCCAAATGTCAGGACGGTACAAATCCCCCCCAAATGTCAGGACGGCACAAATCCCCCCCAAATGTCAGGATGGAACAAATCCCCCCCAAATGTCAGGACGGTACAAATCCCCCCAAATGTCAGGACGGTACAAATCCCCCCAAATGTCAGGATGGTACAAATCCCCCCAAATTTCAGGAGGGTACAAATCCCCCCAAATGTCAGGATGGTACAAATCCCCCCCAAATGTCAGGACGGTACAAATCCCCCCCAAATGTCAGGACGGTACAAATCCCCCCAAATGTCAGGACGGTACAAATCCCCCCAGATGTCAGGACGGTACAAATCCCCCCAAATGTCAGGACGGCACAAATCCCCCCAAATGTCAGGACGGTACAAATCCCCCCAGATGTCAGGACGGTATAAATCCCCCCAAATGTCAGGATGGAACAAATCCCCCCCAAATGTCAGGACGGTACAAATCCCCCCAAATGTCAGGACGGTACAAATCCCCCCCAAATGTCAGGACGGCACAAATCCCCCCCAAATGTCAGGATGGAACAAATCCCCCCCAAATGTCAGGACGGTACAAATCCCCCCAAATGTCAGGACGGTACAAATCCCCCCAAATTTCAGGAGGGTACAAATCCCCCCAAATGTCAGGACGGCACAAATCCCCCCAAATGTCAGGACGGTACAAATCCCCCCCAAATGTCAGGACGGTACAAATCCCCCCAAATGTCAGGACGGTACAAATCCCCCCAGATGTCAGGACGGTACAAATCCCCCCAAATGTCAGGACGGCACAAATCCCCCCCAAATGTCAGGATGGAACAAATCCCCCCCAAATGTCAGGACGGTACAAATCCCCCCAAATGTCAGGACGGTACAAATCCCCCCCAAATGTCAGGACGGCACAAATCCCCCCCAAATGTCAGGATGGAACAAATCCCCCCCAAATGTCAGGACGGTACAAATCCCCCCAAATGTCAGGATGGTACAAATCCCCCCAAATTTCAGGAGGGTACAAATCCCCCCAAATGTCAGGACGGTACAAATCCCCCCAAATGTCAGGCTGGTACAAATCCCCCCCAAATGTCAGGACGGTACAAATCCCCCCAAATGTCAGGACGGTACAAATCCCCCCAAATGTCAGGATGGAACAAATCCCCCCCAAATGTCAGGATGGAACAAATCCCCCCAAATGTCAGGACGGCACAAATCCCCCCCAAATGTCAGGATGGAACAAATCTCCCCCAAATGTCAGGATGGAACAAATCTCCCCCAAATGTCAGGATGGAACAAATCCCCCCCAAATGTCAGGATGGAACAAATCTCCCCCAAATGTCAGGACGGTACAAATCCCCCCCAAATGTCAGGATGGAACAAATCTCCCCCAAATGTCAGGACGGCACAAATCCCCCCCAAATGTCAGGACGGTACAAATCCCCCCCAAATGTCAGGACGGCACAAATCCCCCCAAATGTCAGGATGGAACAAATCCCCCCAAATGTCAGGACGGTACAAATCCCCCCAAATGTCAGGACGGTACAAATCCCCCCAAATTTCAGGAGGGTACAAATCCCCCCAAATGTCAGGCCGGTACAAATCCCCCCCAAATGTCAGGACGGTACAAATCCCCCCAAATGTCAGGACGGTACAAATCCCCCCAAATGTCAGGACGGTACAAATCCCCCCAGATGTCAGGACGGTACAAATCCCCCCAAATGTCAGGACGGCACAAATCCCCCCCAAATGTCAGGATGGAACAAATCCCCCCAAATGTCAGGACGGCACAAATCCCCCCCAAATGTCAGGACGGTACAAATCCCCCCAAATGTCAGGACGGTACAAATCCCCCCAAATGTCAGGACGGTACAAATCCCCCCCAAATGTCAGAACAGGACAAATCCCCCCAAATGTCAGGACGGTACAAATCCCCCCAAATGTCAGGACGGTACAAATCCCCCCAAATGTCAGGACGGTACAAATCCCCCCAAATGTCAGGACGGTACAAATCCCCCCCAAATGTCAGGACGGTACAAATCCCCCCAAATGTCAGGACGGTACAAATCCCCCCAAATGTCAGGACGGTACAAATCCCCCCAAATGTCAGGACGGTACAAATCCCCCCAAATGACCTGGTATTTGGTATTTAGTGAGAGGTGAGATGTAATTTTTTGAAAAATGAAGAAATGGAATAAAAAGCGTTTTTCTTTCACAATGTTTCCCCCCCCCCCCCCCCCCCAGCGCAGTGCAGCGCCATCGTCTGGCTGGTGTGGAGGTGATCAGGACACTGACTGGTGACAAAACACAAACAAACATTTTACTCAAATTTTTTAAACATTTTTTTTTCACTTTTCTCTGTTTTGCGCACTTTCCTCAGAGTAGTTGCCGGGCTCCATGGTAACTCTGTACTACTCTGGGGGGTGATCAGGGATTTGTTTTTTGATCATTGTATCATTGAACTGTCATGAATGTGATTGATGATCCCGAGGGCCAATCTAAACGGGGCAGCTGTTAGAAACCACAGGGCCCCATACGGCCAACCTGACAGGGCCCCTCTCCAAATAAACACAGTTTACTATGCTTCAGTTATGAATGAACACAGTGAGTGATTGGTACCGATCACTCAATGTGTTCATTCAGGAAAGGAAGGGGCTGGTAAATGTGACATTTTTCCCAGACCCTTTCCTCCCCTCTCCATCCTGAAGGACCCTATTATGTGCTACCGGCAGGATTGGAGGGAAGCCGGCAGCACTTCGGGGGTGGGGGGCACATGGGGGGACCTGGGCAGCAGGGGGAAACGTATGATGCAGAGGGAGGGTGATGGGTGTGGGATGGGGGGGCAATTCCTGGAACCGATCCCCTGTATGTCTCTCTCTGCAGCAGCTGAAAGCCATCGGGAAGGAGAAGAAGCCGTCTTTCAGCTGCTGCAGAGGGAGCCATACAGGGGATCGGTTCCAGTCAGTGGTGTCCCTAGGCAGGTGCAGGGGGGGGGGGGGTGCGCCACACCAGGTGACACCTATCGCACGGAGTGACACCGGACCCTCTCCATGAGCTCCACAAAAAGGAAAGTTTTAAAGCAAGCCGACGATCCCCGCAGGATGGATCAGATCTGCGGATTGGGGAGCACAATGGATCGGACTCTGATCCATAATGCTCAATCCACAGATCCGCTCCATCCTGCGGGGATTGTCAGAGGGGTGACACCAACCCTAGGGACACCCCTGGTTCCAGTAATTGCTCCCCAGCCATGCCAATCATCCTCCCTGCCCACATCTGAATCACCCCTGCTGGCCTGGGCCCCTCTGCTGGCCTGGACCCCTCTGCTGGCCTGGCCCCCCCTGCTGGCCTTGCCCCCCTGCTGGCCTGGACCCCTCTGCTGGCCTTGCCCCTCTGCTGGCCTGGACCCCTCTGCTGGCCTTGCCCCTCTGCTGGCCTGGACCCCCCTGCTGGCCTGGGCCCCTCTGCTGGCCTGGACCCCTCTGCTGGCCTGGCCCCCCCTGCTGGCCTTGCCCCCCTGCTGGCCTGGACCCCTCTGATAGCCTGGGCCCCCCTGCTGGCCTGGCCCCCCCCTGCTGGCCTGGACCCCCCTGCTGGCCTGGACCCCTCTGCTGGCCGTGCCCCTCTGCTGGCCTGGACCCCTCTGCTGGCCTGGACCCCCCCTGCTGGCCTGGACCCCTCTGCTGGCCGTGCCCCTCTGCTGGCCTGGACCCCCCTGATAGCCTGGGCCCCCCTGCTGGCCTGGCCCCCCCCTGCTGGCGTGGACCCCCCTGCTGGCCTGGACCCCTCTGCTGGCCTGGACCCCCCTGCTGGCCTGGACCCCCGTACAGGAGGACTGGTGGTACCCCCTTATCCATGGCCCTGGTGGCAGGAGAGGCACACCCCAGGCACGATGACGTCCATGGACCTGATGCACTGAATCTACTGAGCAGCAAATGGTTCAAATATATTTTGGTTAGTTACAAACATCAACTCTGACACCCTGACAGCGAAAGAAAACACTTCTTATACTGCGGCTTACCAGTTCTGAGATGCGGTGGCTGCAGTAGTTTTCTTTTTTTCTTTTTTCACAAAGTGATTCTGCCAGTAAGTCTGTTGTTTTTCAAAAGAACGAGCTCTCCTGCAGATGTATCATTGTCAGAGATCCCGGAGTCCCCTATACTGTGGAAGGTCCCCCGTGTACTGTGGAAGGTCCCCCGTGTACTGTGGAAGGTCCCCCGTGTACTGTGGAAGGTCCCCCGTGTACTGTGGAAGGTCCCCCGTGTACTGTGGAAGGTCCCCCGTGTACTGTGGAAGGTCCCCCCCTGTACTGTGGAAGGTCCCCCGTGTACTGTGGAAGGTCCCCCGTGTACTGTGGAAGGTCCCCCGTGTACTGTGGAAGGTCCCCGTGTACTGTGGAAGGTCCCCCCCTGTACTGTGGAAGGTCCCCCGTGTACTGTGGAAGGTCCCCCGTGTACTGTGGAAGGTCCCCCGTGTACTGTGGAAGGTCCCCCCGTGTACTGTGGAAGGTCCCCCCGTGTACTGTGGAAGGTCCCCCGTGTACTGTGGAAGGTCCCCCGTGTACTGTGGAAGGACCCCCGTGTACTGTGGAAGGTCCCCCGTGTACTGTGGAAGGACCCCCGTGTACTGTGGAAGGTCCCCCCGTGTACTGTGGAAGGACCCCGTGTACTGTGGAAGGTCCCCCGTGTACTGTGGAAGGTCCCCCCGTGTACTGTGGAAGGTCCCCCGTGTACTGTGGAAGGTCCCCCGTGTACTGTGGAAGGACCCCCGTGTACTGTGGAAGGTCCCCCGTGTACTGTGGAAGGACCCCCGTGTACTGTGGAAGGTCCCCCCTGTACTGTGGAAGGTCCCCCGTGTACTGTGGAAGGTCCCCCGTGTACTGTGGAAGGTCCCCCCGTGTACTGTGGAAGGTCCCCCGTGTACTGTGGAAGGTCCCCCGTGTACTGTGGAAGGACCCCCGTGTACTGTGGAAGGTCCCCCGTGTACTGTGGAAGGACCCCCGTGTACTGTGGAAGGTCCCCCCTGTACTGTGGAAGGTCCCCCGTGTACTGTGGAAGGACCCCCGTGTACTGTGGAAGGTCCCCCGTGTACTGTGGAAGGACCCCCGTGTACTGTGGAAGGTCCCCCCTGTACTGTGGAAGGTCCCCCGTGTACTGTGGAAGGTCCCCCCGTGTACTGTGGAAGGACCCCGTGTACTGTGGAAGGACCCCTTCAGAATGCTGCACTGGGCACTGTGGGTATAATGGGACCTCTTGTTTCTGGGGGTCCCCCAACACTGCAGTCATTGAGACTCTTTTCTGGGGGTCCCCTGTACGCTGCGCCCCCATGTATCTGCACAGGAATCCAGCCCCCCCCCCCCCCGCTCTGTGCGGAGATGTTGGGGGTCATTCCTGTGTGAATGAGGAAGTATTCCGGAGTTCTCACCATTTACAGCCCAGATAAGCCGCCCGACGATCATCTGCTGAGCAAACTCATCGAATCGCTTTACTGCGCTCTGTGTACAGATGTAGAGAACGTCATAAATCTCCCATCAGGCCGCACTGATATACACCTCTCCTTAAAGGGCAACCCCCCCCACTGATATACACCTCTCCTTAAAGGGCAACCCCCCCCACTGATATACACCTCTCCTTAAAGGGCAACCCCCCCCACTAATATATACACCTCTTCTTAAAGGGCAACCCCCCCACTGATATATACACCTCTCCTTAAAGGGCAACCCCCCACTGATATATACACCTCTCCTTAAAGGGCAACCCCCCACTGATATATACACCTCTCCTTAAAGGGCAACCCCCCACTGATATATACACCTCTCCTTAAAGGGCAACCCCCCCACTAATATATACACCTCTCCTTAAAGGGCAACCCCCCCACTGATATATACACCTCTCCTTAAAGGGCAACCCCCCCACTGATATACACCTCTCCTTAAAGGGCAACCCCCCACTGATATATACACCTCTCCTTAAAGGGCAACCCCCCCCACTGATATACACCTCTCCATAAAGGGCAACCCCCCCACTGATATATACACCTCTCCTTAAAGGGCAACCCCCCCACTGATATATACACCTCTCCTTAAAGGGCAACCCCCCACTGATATATACACCTCTCCTTAAAGGGCAACCCCCCACTAATATATACACCTCTCCTTAAAGGGCAACCCCCCACTGATATATACACCTCTCCTTAAAGGACAACCCCCCACTGATATATACACCTCTCCTTAAAGGGCAACCCCCCCACTGATATATACACCTCTCCTTAAAGGGCAACCCCCCCACTGATATATACACCTCTCCTTAAAGGGCAACCCCCCACTGATATATACACCTCTCCTTAAAGGGCAACCCCTCCACTGATATATACACCTCTCCTTAAAGGACAACCCCCCACTGATATATACACCTCTCCTTAAAGGGCAACCCCTCCACTGATATATACACCTCTCCTTAAAGGACAACCCCCCACTGATATATACACCTCTCCTTAAAGGGCAACCCCCCACTGATATATACACCTCTCCTTAAAGGGCAACCCCCCCACTGATACTGATATATACACCTCTCCTTAAAGGGCAACCCCCCCACTGATATATACACCTCTCCTTAAAGGGCAACCCCCCACTGATATATACACCTCTCCTTAAAGGGCAACCCCCCCACTGATACTGATATATACACCTCTCCTTAAAGGGCAACCCCCCCACTGATATATACACCTCTCCTTAAAGGGCAACCCCCCACTAATATATACATCTCTCCTTAAAGGGCAACCAACGCACTGATATATATACATCTCTCCTTAAAGGGCAACCCCCGCACTGATATATATACCTCTCCTTAAAGGGCAACCCCCCACTGATATATACACCTCTCCTTAAAGACCAACCCCCCACTGATATATACACCTCTCCTTAAAGGGCAACCCCCCACTGATATATATACATCTCCTTAAAGGGCAACCCCCCACTGATATATACACCTCTCCTTAAAGGGCAACCCCCTCACTGATATATACACCTCTCCTTAAAGGGCAACCCCCCACTGATATATACACCTCTCCTTAAAGGGCAAACCCCCCACTGATATATACACCTCTCCTTAAAGGGCAACCCCCTACTGATATATACATCTCTCCTTAAAGGGCAACCCCCCACTGATATATATACCTCTCCTTAAAGGGCAACCCCCCACTGATATATACAAATCTCCTTAAAGGGGAACCTCCCACTGATACATACATATCTCCTTAAAGGGCAACCCCCCCACTAATATATACATCTCTCCTTAAAGGGCGACCCCCCCCATTACAGGGAATACAGAGCTGAGCTCTACCTGTGGATTGGACCTGGAAGGAATGTCTATGTGGTTGTCACATATTTGCTGTTCCATATTGTCAGGTTCTGTACAATGATTGGCTGGTTTTCTGTATTTCAGGAATTGTATTCATTTCTGACATTATACACCTCACTGGATAGGAAGGTACAACAAAGTGGCGCCCCCTTGTCTCGGCACATGGTAATCGTCTCCTGGAAACCAATGGCTCCAGCTTGGTCTCTTATCCATGGGGGAGTCCCCCTCCCTAACACCAGGTAGGGGCTGAATCGTGGCCCCCGATGGAACAAACACCACAGAGGGGCTTCTCCCACGGGCAAGGGACCAAGCTGAAACCTCCTCTTACCATGTGCCGAGACAAGGGGGCGCCACTTTAGCTCTGGATCTGTCCAATGAGCTGGAATCCAACCCGACCAGCACCTACAAACGTTGTGGCTAAGCACACCCTCCTGTCTGCATGCCTGAGCTAAGGACAGATGGATTCCAGGAAGTCAATGCTACATGAATCATCTGGCCTTACTCAAGATGGCCGTGGCTAGAAATACTGGGGGGGGGAGGTGTACGTCAAAGTGATATTTCAACAAAATAAAGCATGGAGACATGGATGGATGGAGACATGGATGGATGGATGGATGGAGACATGGATGGATGGATGGATGGAGACATGGATGGATGGAGACATGGATGGATAGGGACATGGATGGATGGAGACATGGATGGATGGAGACATGGATGGATGGATGGAAACATAAATGGGGTCATGGATGGATGGATGGAGACATAAATGGATGGAGACACGGATGGATGGATGGATGGATGGATGAATGAATGGATGGAGACATGGATGGGGTCATGGATGGATGGATGGAGACATAAATGGATGGATGGGGACACGGATGGATGGAGACACGGATGGATGGATGGAGACACGGATGGATGGAGACATAAATGGATGGATGGAGACACGGATGGATGGAGACACGGATGGATGGATGGAGACATGGAATTTGAGTCACCACAATGAGTTGTTTTTAGCAGACCACTGACATGAAGCCTTCCATTCCAGGAACGTTGATTTCCCGATCCCCCTGCTGTGCTCAATGGTGCGATCCACCGGCTCTGGCATTGTTATTGAGTCCTGTAGTGACATAGAGGCCAACGGACAGAAACCAATAGCTGTGGCAGGGGGACCAACAATCCGACACTCCCAGAAGTGTCAGACACTGCAGGAACGTCAGGCACCCATGTGTCCTCATCAGCGCAGAGATCTGGGGGTGCTGCAGGGAGGAATTCATGGTAAGTGCAGCATCAGAGCACAAATACTCACCGTTGCCGTAAATTGGCGGTGAAAGGCGCGGCCCCAACACTCCGGGGAAGGGAATAACCGAAACATCAGAAATATCACCACATCAATGACGTCTAGTCCTGACACTCCACTGGAAGAACAGGCATTGATTGGGGCAGCACAGTGGTTAGCACTTCTGCCTGGCAGTACTCGGGTCGTTGGTTCAAATCTCGACCACAGCACCACCTGCCTGGAATCTGCATGTTCTCCCTGTGCCTGCGTGGGTTTTCCCCACTACTCCAGTTTCCTCCCACCCTGCAGATACATGCTGGGAGGATAATTGGCTCCTGTCTACATTGGCCCTAGTATGTGTAAGTATGAATGGGAGTTAGGGACCTTAGATTGTACGCTCCTCGGGGGCGGGGCCTGATGGGAATGTACAATATAGATGTAAATTGCTGGCCCTATAAATGTACCTGGAATAAATAAATACTGTCTGCCGGCGGTGGGAGGACTCTTGTCGTTGTGCTCATGCTCAGTGTGAGAAGGTGTCAGCGGCATGCTGGGAAAGTGTTCCGGGCCAGAACAAAGTTCCAACAGCAGCCAGCGAGTCCAGAAAAGCAAAAGGTGGCCAGGTGGCTTCTCACCACTGATGCTGCACAGGTGTCCTCAGATTGCAGGAGGTCACACCATCCATGCTCAGGGGCCCCTGCAACTCACAGCGCAGACCAGCAGCCAATGGGGCTCTCCTGGGTCCGTCTCTCTGTACTCATCTCTCCCTGCCCCCATGGTGTATCTGCTCCTCCCCTTCAGTCTTGCACAGGTGTACCGGCTCCTCCCCTTCAGTCTTGCACAGGTGTACCGGCTTCTCCTCTTCAGTCTTGCACAGGTGTATCGGCTCCTCCCCTTCAGTCTTGCACAGGTGTCTCGGCTCCTCCCCTCCAGTCTTGCACAGGTGTCTCGGCTCCTCCCCTTCAGTCTTGCACAGGTGTACCGGCTCCTCCCCTTCAGTCTTGCACAGGTGTACCAGCTCTTCCCCTTCAGTCTTGCACAGGTGTACCAGCTCTTCCCCTTCAGTCTTGCACAGGTGTACCGGCTCCTCCCCTTCAGTCTTGCACAGGTGTATCGGCTCCTCCCCTTCAGTCTTGCACAGGTGTAGCGGCTCCTCCCCTTCAGTCTTGCACAGGTGTCTCGGCTCCTCCCCTCCAGTCTTGCACAGGTGTACCGGCTCCTCCCCTTCAGTCTTGCACAGGTGTACTGGCTCCTCCCCCCTCAGTCTTGCACAGGTGTCTCGGCTCCTCCCCTCCAGTCTTGCACAGGTGTACCGGCTCCTCCCCCCTCAGTCTTGCACAGGTGTACTGGCTCCTCCCCTCCAGTCTTGCACAGGTTTCTGGACTGAAATGGCTTCCTCTGATCATCATCTAGCCCTTTCCTCCCCAGACTCATTCATGTATTTCAGTTCTTTCAGTCATGAAGGTTCAGCATCACACGTGGGCGTTACCTAGGGTGGTCTGTATGCAAATGAACACCCTGCGGATATTTGCTTAACTCCTCCCAAGATCCAGCCCACTACTTGCATCTGCTCTGAGGGCTCTGGGGAGGAGTGCTGAGGCATGGGGATGAGACGTTTTCAGGGAGTCATGTACAGCCCCCTTCCAGCTCCTCTCACCAGCCATGATCTGCCTGTGTTGCATAGAGAAGCAAGTAAGATATGTGATGAAAGCAGAAAAGTTTGATTAAAAATAAACAATTAAAATGAACAGTTGGGAGGAGGGACCAGGCTGGAAAAAATGAACAGTTGGGAGGAGGGGCCAGGCTGGTAAAAATGAACAGTTGGGAGGAGGGGCCAGGCTGGTAAAAATAAACAGTTGGGAGGAGGGGCCAGGCTGGTAAAAATGAACAGTTGGGAGGAGGGACCAGGCTGGTAAAAATGAACAGTTGGGAGGAGGGGCCAGGCTGGTAAAAATGAACAGTTGGGAGGAGGGGCCAGGCTGGTAAAAATGAACAGTTGGGAGGAGGGGCCAGGATGGTAAAAATGAACAGTTGGGAGGAGGGGCCAGGCTGGTAAAAATAAACAGTTGGGAGGAGGGGCCAGGCTGGTAAAAATGAACAGTTGGGAGGAGGGACCAGGATGGTAAAAATGAACAGTTGGGAGGAGGGACCAGGCTGGTAAAAATGAACAGTTGGGAGGAGGGACCAGGCTGGTAAAAATGAACAGTTGGGAGGAGGGGCCAGGCTGGTAAAAATGAACAGTTGGGAGGAGGGACCAGGATGGTAAAAATGAACAGGTAAAGGTTCAGCTAAATGTATTGCAGATTGTCAGAAATCAGGGCAGGAGCTGATCTACTCTGAGTATATATATATATACTGTGTGTGGCCTCCAGCACACATGACACACGTTGTGCACACGGGTTATTTTCTGCGCAGATTATGAGGCAATAAATCACGACACAATTGCCTCCCGTCTATCAGACGGTATATAAGGATGGCTTCGTCTCCCGAGATGCTCTTCCATCGCCGATCGGCTCTACATAGAGGTGAGTTGCTGGACACGTTCTGCTGAAGGACGACTCCACCCCACCAATGACATTCTATACATTAGTAGACGCAGAACGTGCAATTTTGTATTTTTTGCTGGGAAGTCTGTTGCTCTGTGAGAAATTCCATGTGAAGAAGAGGTAAGGGTGGGGGGGGGGGGGGATACTGGTGGAAGCCATCTATGGGGGGCATTAGACACTGGTGGGAGCTGTCGATGGCGGCACATGACACTTGTGGGAGGCACCTATGGAGGGACATGACTTTGGTAGGAGCCATGTATGGGGGGGGGGACAAGACACTGGTGGGAGTCATCTAATGAAGAGACAAAAAACTAGGTGGGAGCTGTCTATTGGGGGGGGGGGGGGGGGGTGGGAGATACTGGTGGGAGCCATCAATGGTGGAGACAAGACACTGGTGGAAGCTGAAGGGACAAGACTCGGGTGGCAGGCATCTATGGGGGGACAGGATACTGCTGGGAGTTGTCAATGGAGTCACTAGTGGCATTCTTCTATTGAGGGGGCTCAAGACATTGATGGGAGTCATCTATGTGGGGAGAAGACACCAGTGGGAGCCGTCTATTGAGGGGGCAAGACACTGGTAGCAGCCGTCTATGGGAAGACAAGAAACTGGAGACAGCCATTTATGTGGGGGGAGGGGGGAACTAGTGGGAGCCATCAATGGTGGAAACAAGACACTGGTGGAAGGTGAAGGGACGAGACTCAGGTGGCAGGCATCTATGGGGGACAAGACACTGGTGGGAGTCACCTAATGAAGAGACAAAACACTAGTAGGAGCTGTCTATTGGGGGGGGGGATACTGGTGGGATCCATCAATGGTGGAGACAAGACACTGGTGGAAGCTGAAGGGACAAGACTCAGGTGGCAGGCATCTATGGGGGGACAGGATACTGGTGGGAGTCACCTAATGAAGAGACAAAACACTAGTAGGAGCTGTCTATTGGGGGGAAGGATATACTGGTGGGATCCATCAATGGTGGAGAAAAGACACTGGTGGAAGCTGAAGGGACAAGTCTCAGGTGGCAGGCATCTATGGGGGGACAAGACACTGGTGGGAGTCACCTAATGAAGAGACAAAACACTAGTAGGAGCTGTCTATTGGAGGGGGGGGGGGAAATACTGGTGGGATCCATCAATGGTGGAGACAAGACACTGGTGGAAGCTGAAGGGACAAGACTCGGGTGGCAGGCATCTATGGGGGGACAGGATACTGGTGGGAGTCGTCTATGGAGGGACAAGTCACTAGTGGCATCTGTCTATTGAGGGAGCTCAAGACATTGATGGGAGTCATCTACGGGGGGAGAAGACACCAGTGGGAGCCATCTATTGAGGGGGCAAGACACTGGTAGCAGCCGTCTATGGAGGGACAAGAAACTGGAGACAGCCATTCATGGGGGGGAAGGTGGGAGCCCTCTATGGAAGGGACCTGACACAAGTGGAAGCCATCTATTGTGGAGGACAAACCACTAGTAGGATCCATCAATGGTGGGGAACAAGACACTGATTGGATCCATCTGTGGGGGAGGGGTAGACACTGGTGGAAGCTGTCTATTGGGAGTTGACAAGACACTGGTCGGAGGTGTCTATGTGATGGGGGGGAGGCACCATTAATAGCTGTCAAGGGGGGGGGGGGTTCTGGGAAGGATGTTTGACGGTTCCTGGAAAATATCACTACTTTACCTGTGAAATGATGATTTCGTTTTTCTGACTTCCCGTCTCGGGGATGTTGGGGGTAATTAAGGCAGAAAGTGGTGACCAGTGATGACCCAGCCAAGAAATGTCCGATTCCAATCCCGGTACCGAGTCCTCGTGTCTATGGACTGGTCAGGTCTATTCAATAAGGCAAAGAGTGATACAAATAGTGCTGCCACCCAAACTGACCAATCTGAATTCACCTCTCAACACAAGTCTGGGGAAAGGTGGGAAATGATTGGTCGCTCTTCTCTCCACAAACCCATCATGCCATCTATGGACAGACTGCAAGCTCAGCTGCCCAGACCCCACCATACAGTAAACATCCACCACTATGTTTGGTCTATCAGCTAACTGTCACTTCTTCTGCTCCCGGCAGGATGACCGTCTCCTACACCCTGAAAGTGGCCAATGCCCGATTTGGAGGATTCTCCAAACTTCTCTTCCGATGGAAAGGAAGTATCTACAAATTACTGTACAAGGAGTTCCTGGTCTTCATCTCCCTCTACACCCTCCTGAGTGTCATCTACAGGTGAGCCACTTCCCTGAACCACCACTGCGCCACACCTAGGACGGGTCCCGACAATTCCACCCGGCATACGGACAGAAGTGTTACTCTGCAGAGTCCATACATTGATAGATTCCAGCACTGACCATATATTCAGCATGATCTGATTGGTAGATATTGTATAATCTCTCCCTCTCACCATTCGCCCCTCCCCCCCCGCAGTCTATGGAGTTATTGCTTTACAATTCTTGTATATGACAGACGTGGCAGATTTATGGAGGAGATACGGCCATCAACCTCCAAACCATGAAGCCGGCTCCAAAAATATGACCATCAAATGCAGCTTTTCACACACTTCTAAAAGATACAATCTGCTACAAAAGAAATCATAAATAATAATGAAGGCGAGAGAGACCAGAGAGATCAACAACATTGTTATGTCACCAACATCTCCCACAGCGCTGTACAAAGTGTACAAAGTCCCCTCCCCCGCAGTCACATCAGCCTCTGTACCAGAGGAGCTTACACTCTAATGTCCCCTCCCCCGCAGTCACATCAGCCTCTGTACCAGAGGAGCTTACACTCTAATGTCCCCTCCCCCGCAGTCACATCAGCCTCTGTACCAGAGGAGCTTACACTCTAATGTCCCCTCCCCCCGCAGTCACATCAGCCTCTGTACCAGAGGAGCTTACACTCTAATGTCCCCTCCCCCCGCAGTCACATCAGTCTCTGTTGCAGAGGAGCTTACACTTTAATGTCCCCTCCCCCACAGTCCCATCAGTCTCTGTGCCAGAGGAGCTTACACTCTAATGTCCCCTCCCCCACAGTCCCATCAGTCTCTGTACCAGAGGAGCTGACACTCTAATGTCCCCTCCCCCCCAGTCCCATCAGTCCCTGTACCAGAGGAGCTGACACTCTAATGTCCCCTCCCCCCACAGTCCCATCAGTCTCTGTACCAGAGAAAGTATTGGGCCACCGCCCTTTCCACACACATGACCTTTAATAGCCCCCCAGGCTTAGTCCGTAGGGTTCAATATTGAGTTGGCCCCGCCCTTTCCACGCACATGACCTTTAATGGCCCCCCAGTCTTAGTCCGTAGGGTTCAATATTGAGTTGGCCCCAGGGGCGGACTGACCATTTGGAAACTCGGGCACTGCCTGAGGGCCCGGGGTCAGTAGGGGGACCCATGAGATGCCCCTGGTACCTTTTTCATAGGCTTTTTTGAGTTTGGTCAAGGACACAGGGGCCCCATGATCCCCTATTGCCTGGGGGCCCCATGAGTTGTCAGTCCGCCCCTGGTTGGCCCCGCCCTTTGTAGCTATAATAGCTTCAACTCTTCTGGGAAGGCCGTCCACAAGGTTTAGGAGGGTGTCTATGGGAAGGTTGGACCATTCTTCCAGAAGCACATTTGTCAGGTCAGGCACTGATGTCGGGGGAGGGGCACTGACGTCGGGGGAGGGGCACTGATGTCGGGGGAGGAGACCTGGCTCGCAGTCTCCGCTCTAATTCATCCCAAAGGTGTTCTATGGGGTTGAGGTCAGGACTCTGTGCAGGACAGTCAAGTTCCTCCACCCCAAACTGGCTCCTCCATGTCTTTATGGACCTTGCTTTGTGCACTGGGGGGCAGTCATGTTGGAACAGGAAGGGGCCATCCCCAAACTCCTCCCACATAGTTGGGAGCATGAAATTGTCCAAAATGTTGCCTTAAGAGTTCCCTTCACTTGAACTAGGGGGCCAAGCCCAACCCCTGAAAAACACCCCCACACCATAATCCCCCTCCACCAAACTTTACACTTGGCACAATGCAGTCAGGCAAGTACCGTTCTCCTGGCCACCACCAAACCCAGACATGGCCATCGGATGGCCAGACAGAGAAGCGTGATTGGTCCCTCCAGAGAACACGTCTCCACTGCTCTAGAGTCCAGTGGCGGCGTGCTTTACACCACGGCATCCGACGCTTTGCATTGCACTTGGTGATGGAAGGCTTGGATGCAGCTGCTCGGCCATGGAAACCCATTCCATGAAGCTCTCTACACACTGTTGTTGGGCTCATCTGAAGGCCACACCAAGTTTGGAGGTCTTTAGCTATTGACTCTGCAGACAGTTGGCGACTTCTGCGCACTGTGCACTTCAGCATGCGCTGACCCCGCCCTGTCATGTGACGTGGCCTACCACTTGGTGGCTGAGTGGCTGTTGTTCCCAGTGGCTTCCACTTTGTAATCCTCACTGAGCGGGATCTCACCACATACTCAGATGCAGGAAGATACCGCTCAGTATATTGTTCGTGTCGAAGTTCTTGGTTGAAGTTTCAGTACTTTTAAATGTTCGACTGCAAACCGAACGGGGGGTGGGGGGTGTTCAGCCTATCACTACTCACCATCACTCCTATCCTCTCCCTTTTACTTCACCCATTACTTCTTGCACATACTGAACCCGCATGCTGACACAAACACCCGGCAGTGAGATATGTGCGCTCCTCCTGCTCCCATCTTACTTTCCTCATCCTCCTCCTCCTCATCTCTGGGGACATTTCCCCCCAATCCTGGCCCGCCATTTTCTAACTGCAAACCCCATATCCGGAGCCCTTCCTCCTCTGCCAACAGCTGCAATCTTCTCAGTTTAATTTCTACCCCCCTGCTCCCAAAAACCAGCCCCCAACCTCATTTGCCCTCTAGAATGCCACGTGTCTGTAACAAGCTCACATCTGTGCATGACCTTTTTATCTCCCATACCTGCCACAACTGACACCTGGCTTCAAGAATCTGACTCTGCCTCTCCCATGGTGGCCTCCACTGGACTCACTCACACCGAATGGGCAGAAAGAGGTAGAGTTGGATTCCTTCTATCCCCAACAAAGCACCTTTCAAGTCCTTCCTACCCCTCCATCTCTATCCCTTCCTTTTTTCGAGACGCATTGTCTTTGTCCCTTTTCTCCAGTTTCTCCGAGGATGGCCTCCTGGACCAGTATCAGGCTTTTTTGATGACTTCTGTGTCTGGCTACCCTACGTTCTCTCCTCTGAAATACCCCATTATCATTCTTCGTGACTTTATTATCCCTGTTACTGCTAACAGCCCGGCTACTGCTCAACCGCTCAACTTACCCTCATCTTTTGACCTAATGCAATGGCCACTCACTTCCACTCACTCTGATGGTGACACCCTTGACCTTGTATTCTCCCATCTCTGCACTCCTGACAACCTCACCAACACCCCCTTCCTTCTCTCTGGTCACAACCTCACCAACACCCCCTTTCTTCTCTCTGGTCACAACCTCACCAACACCCCCTTCCTTCTCTCTGGTCACAACCTCACCAACACCCCCTTTCTTCTCTCTGGTCACAACCTCACCAACACCCCCTTCCTTCTCTCTGGTCACAACCTCACCAACACCCCCTTTCTTCTCTCTGGTCACAACCTCACCAACACCCCCTTCCTTCTCTCTGGTCACAACCTCACCAACACCCCCTTCCTTCTCTCTGGTCACAACCTCACCAACACCCCCTTCCTTCTCTCTGGTCACAACCTCACCAACACCCCCTTCCTTCTCTCTGGTCACAACCTCACCAACACCCCCTTCCTTCTCTCTGGTCACAACCTCACCAACACCCCCTTCCTTCTCTCTGGTCACAACCTCACCAACACCCCCTTTCTTCTCTCTGGTCACAACCTCACCAACACCCCCTTCCTTCTCTCTGGTCACAACCTCACCAACACCCCCTTCCTTCTCTCTGGTCACAACCTCACCAACACCCCCTTCCTTCTCTCTGGTCACAACCTCACCAACACCCCCTTCCTTCTCTCTGGTCACAACCTCACCACCTTCACAGTATCCTTGTCTCCAACCACCTACCCTTCCAAGCAGCAAACAATTACTTGTAGAAACCTTCACCACTTTAACCCGTCACTTCTCTGATACTGACCACCTCTATGGCAAAATCTCTCCTGATTCCTGTCCTAACCCGGCCACCTCTGTCTACA
Source organism: Staurois parvus (assembly GCF_062004578.1). Taxonomy (NCBI): domain Eukaryota; kingdom Metazoa; phylum Chordata; class Amphibia; order Anura; family Ranidae; genus Staurois; species Staurois parvus. The sequence goes on from NW_028319821.1 coordinate 93,005, forward strand.
ACAGTTCTCTCTCCTCTGCACTGGACACACTTACTCCTCTAACTACACAAAAAATCGGTCCCCAGCCATTAAAACCGTGACAAACTGACCACACCGGAAATCTCAAGACACGTTGTCGTGCTCTTGAATGGCTGTGGAGTAAAACCAAATCCCTGCAGGACTTGGCGCTCTAAAATACAATTCTTCCTCCATGCTGCCAGACAAACCTACTTTGTCTCTTATTAATACTTTGTCCTCCATTCCTTGACACCTTTTCTCTACTTTAACTCTCTGCTCTGTCCCCCACCTCCTTTACCCACTAACTCACTCAGTGCCCGAGAGATTGCCAATCACATCAAAGCCAAGATTGATGCAATACGTGAGGACACGTCCACTATACAGATATCTTCCCCACTTAACATACCTTGTCTAACAGCACAGTCATCGCTTTCCTCCTCTGAACTGGCCACCAATGAAGAGGTTACCAAACGTTTCTCAGAAGCCCACCTAACCAGCTGCCCCCTGGATCCTGTTCCCTCACAACTACTATGGCCACCCTCTTCTTCTACCCTACGCTCCCTCACTCACATCTTCAATCTCTCCCTCTCTACTGGCACCTTCCCCTCCCCTCTAAAGCATGCGCACATCACCCCCATATTTAAAAAGCCCTCCCTGGACCCCACCGACCTGAACAACTTAAGACCCATCTCCCTGCTGCCATTTACCTCTAAACTCCTAGAACGCTTAGTCTACAATCGTCTGAGCTCCTCCCACCTCACCGACAACAACCTTCTTGTCCCTTTACAGTCTGGCCTTCGCTCCCTACACTCCACTGACACCACCCTACTAAACCTCACTAAAGATCTACTAACTGCTAAAACCAATGGCCACTACTCCGTACTCATCCCAACCAATGGCCACTACTCCATACTCCTCCCAACCAATGGCCACTACTCCGTACTCATCCCAACCAATGGCCACTACTCCGTACTCCTCCCAACCAATAGCCACTACTCCATACTCATCCCAACCAATGGCCACTACTCCGTACTCATCCCAACCAATGGCCACTACTCCGTACTCCTCCCAACCAATGGCCACTGCTCCATACTCCTCCCAACCAATGGCCACTACTCCGTACTCATCCCAACCAATGGCCACTACTCCGTACACATCCCAACCAATGGTCACTACTCCGTACTCATCCTAACCAATGGCCACTACTCTGTACTCCTCCCAACCAATGGCCACCACTCCGTACTCATCCCAACCAATGGCCACTACTCCGTACTCATCCCAACCAATGGCCACTACTCCGTACTCATCCCAACCAATAGCCACTACTCCATACTCATCCCAACCAATGGCCACTACTCCGTACTCATCCCAACCAATGGCCACTACTCCGTGCTCATCCCAACCAATGGCCACTACTCCGTGCTCATCCCAACCAATGGCCACCACTCCGTACTCATCCCAACCAATGGCCACTACTCCGTACTCCTCCCAACCAATGGCCACTGCTCCATACTCCTCCCAACCAATGGCCACTACTCCGTACTCATCCCAACCAATGGTCACTACTCCGTACTCATCCTAACCAATGGCCACTACTCCGTACTCCTCCCAACCAATGGCCACTACTCCGTACTCATCCCAACCAATGGCCACTACTCCGTACTCATCCCAACCAATGGCCACTACTCCGTGCTCATCCCAACCAATGGCCACTACTCCGTGCTGATCCCAACCAATGGCCACTACTCCGTGCTCATCCCAACCAATGGCCACTACTCCGTACTCATCCCAACCAATGGCCACTACTCCGTACTCCTCCCAACCAATGGCCACTACTCCGTACTCCTCCCAACCAATGGCCACTACTCCGTACTCATCCCAACCAATGACCACTACTCAATACTCTTACTACTTGACCTCTCTGCAGCCTTTGGCACTGTTGACCACCCGTTACTTCTGAATAAACTCCACTGCCTTGGCCTCCAAGATTCTGCTCTCTCCTGGTTCTCCTGTCGATCACAGCATTTCTTCAGTGTTACCTACAATCCCTCCACTGGTCTCCATTCAGTGTCCTCCACCCCTTTCTGCCAATCCCTCCACTGGTCTCCATTCAGTGTCCTCCACCCCCCTCTGTTATTCCCTCCACTGGCCTCCACCCCTCTCTGACAATCCCTCCACTGGTCTCCATTCAGTGTCCTCCACCCCTCTCTGACAATCCCTCCACTGGCCTCCATTCAGTGTCCTCCACCCCTCTCTGACAATCCCTCCACTGGCCTCCATTCAGTGTCCTCCACCCCTCTCTGACAATCCCTCCACTGGCCTCCATTCAGTGTCCTCCACCCCTCTCTGACAATCCCTCCACTGGCCTCCATTCAGTGTCCTCCACCCCTCTCTGACAATCCCTCCACTGGCCTCCATTCAGTGTCCTCCACCCCTCTCTGACAATCCCTCCACTGGCCTCCATTCAGTGTCCTCCACACCTCTCTGACAATCCCTCCACTGGCCTCCACTCAGTGTCCTCCATCCCTCTCTGACAATCCCTCCACTGGCCTCCACTCAGTGTCCTCCACCCCTCTCTGACAATCCCTCCACTGGCCTCCACTCAGTGTCCTCCACCCCTCTCTGACAATCCCTCCACTGGCCTCCATTCAGTGTCCTCCACCCCTCTCTGCCAATCCCTCCACTGGCCTCCACTCAGTGTCCTCCACCCCTCTCTGCCAATCCCTCCACTGGCCTCCACTCAGTGTCCTCCACCCCTCTCTGACAATCCCTCCACTGGCCTCCATTCAGTGTCCTCCACCCCTCTCTGACAATCCCTCCACTGGCCTCCATTCAGTGTCCTCCACCCCTCTCTGACAATCCCTCCACTGCCCTCCACTCAGTGTCCTCCACCCCTCTCTGACAATCCCTCCACTGGCCTCCACTCAGTGTCCTCCACCCCTCTCTGACAATCCCTCCACTGGCCTCCACTCAGTGTCCTCCACCCCTCTCTGCCAATCCCTCCACTGGCCTCCACTCAGTGTCCTCCACCCCTCTCTGCCAATCCCTCCACTGGCCTCCATTCAGTGTCCTCCACCCCTCTCTGCCAATCCCTCCACTGGCCTCCATTCAGTGTCCTCCACCCCTCTCTGCCAATCCCTCCACTGGCCTCCATTCAGTGTCCTCCACCCCTCTCTGCCAATCCCTCCTCTGCCGCGGGGAGAGCGCCGACTTCTATGCCGCGGGGAGAGCTGACTTCTATGCCGCGGGGAGAGCGCTGACTTCTATGCCGCGGGGAGAGCGCCGACTTTTATGCCGCGGGGAGAGCGCCGACTTCTATGCCGCGGGGAGAGAGCCGACTTCTATGCCACGGGGAGAGCGCCGACTTCTATGCCGCGGGGAGAGCGCCAACTTCTATGCCGCGGGGAGAGCACCGACTTCTATGCTGCGGGGAGAGTGGGGGCGGGGAGTGTGGGGGCAGGGAGTATGAAGGTGTAGAGTGTGGGGAGGGGAGTATGAGGGCGGGGACTGTGAGGGCGGAGAGTGTGGGGGCGGAGATTGTGAGGCCGGGGAGTGTGGGGGCGGGAAGTGTTGGGGTGGGGAGTGTGGGGGCGGGGATTGTGAGGGCGGGGATTGTGAGGGCGGGGTGTGTGGGGGCAGGGAGTGTGGGGGCGGAGAGTTAAATAGGCCATTGGGTGCCAAGTGTGCACATGAACGTGAGCTGGGCCGTGGATAAGGGGGTACCACCAGTTCTCCTGTGTGGGGCCCAGGCCAGCAGAGGGGCCCAGGCAGCTGGGTGAATCAGATGTGGGCAGAGTGGGTGATCGGCACAGTGGGGGGGGGGGGCAATTACTGGAACCGATCCCCTGTATGTCTCTCTCTGCAGCAGCTGAAAGCCGGCTTCTTCTCCTCTCCCTTCCACCGGCTTTCAGCTGCTGCAGAGAGAGCCACACAGGGGATCTGTTCCAGTAATTTACTAGCCCCTTCCTTTCCTAAATGAACACAATGAATGATCAGTACGGATCACTCACTGTGTTCATTCATAACTGAAGCATAGTAAACTGTGCTTTTTTTTTGTGGGGATGGAGGGGCCCTGTTAGGTTGGCTGTAAGGGGCCCCCGTGGTTTCTAACAGTAGCCTTGAACATGAGAATGGTGACCAGGAATGCTATGAGCATTGCATACATGTATGTTCACAAGCCTGTACTGGTTTTCTGGTGCTTGGAATTCAGATCACCTTACAGACGCACTCCATGTTCTTCCCATGTTCTTCCCGTGTGAACAGCTCTGTCCGCTCCCCGTGTTATCCGTTGTGATTTGCTCCTTTGCAGGTTCGCCCTGAAGGAGGACCAGAAGCGGCAGTTTGAGAAGGTGGCCAGATACTGCAACCAATACATCAACCTCATCCCCATCGCCTTCGTTCTGGGGTTCTACGTAAACCTCATCGTCAATCGTTGGTGGGCTCAGTACACCAACATCCCCCTGCCGGACCAGCTCATGTGTGTGGTCTCCAGCAACGTCCACGGGGGAGACGAGAGGGGCCGCCTGCTGCGACGCACCCTCATACGTTACGCCAACCTCTCATCCGTGCTTATCCTGAGGTCGGTCAGTACCCGAGTCCTCAAGAGATTCCCCACCATGGACCACATCGTGGATGCAGGTAGGACAGAAACGTAGAAAACACCTACTGTTCTGGTTGTGGGATCATAGATGTCCATCCAGTCCTGAGAATTACACAGCTCTGCCACACAGCAGGACAGAGGACCTGCATTTTCTCTCCAATCAGCAAGGAGCATCAGAGTTGCTGATTGCAGAGCCATAGGGTCTGACTTGGCTTTTTGGACCGCTGCAGAGTGACCACTGCTTCCACACAGAGAACAAGAGTTTTACCCCGTGGCATGCTGGCAAGGGACAGGCTTTTCTGCTCAGGCTGTGGCTGCTTTCTAATGCATATAAACTGTAATGCAGGCCATACACGGGTCGAATTCCGAATAATTTTTCGTCCTAAATTCGAAAACATTGTTCGCTCGGTAATCAGACGGCGCCATCAATGATTTTGAAAATCGGCCGCCGAGTCATGAAGTTCCCCCCATATAACAGGCGAAACGTCTGCTCCTTCCAGGTCACGGCTCATGGCGCAGATTCTTTCCGGAAAAACGATCGTATGATTTGACCATCATTGACTCAAAAATCGGTTGTTTTTCATTAATTTTCCAACATGCCCGATCACCGGAAAGGGGAGGAGCCACGAAAATCGGCCGGTGCCATTGACCCCACTAACAGAGCGAAAATTGTCTGATTATTCTTAGGTCCGATTTTCGGATGAAAAATCGGTTGAATTTCAATCCATGTATGGCCGGCCTAAGGCTAGGTTCACACTTGGGGCTGGTTGCCGGTGCGGGAAATGATGCGATTCTTTTCACTTTCGCGGAGGTGCACAAAAACCCGATAAGTGTGCAAAAAAGGTGCAAGTGCAAAAACACCAACACAAAAAAGTGCACCTAGGGGTGTGCTTTTGGTCCATCCCCCCTGAAGGGGTAGAACCTCTACCCTGATCCCCCGGGGCACGAAGCTCCTGACAGGGACTGAGGTTGCCACATGGTCCACCTAGCCCAGGGGTAGGCAACCTGCGGCTCTCTAGCTGTTGTGGAACTACATTTCCCACGAGGCATTGCAAAGATTACAAAACTGACAGTTACAGCTATGACCTGCAGAGGCATGATGGAACTTGTAGTCCTGCAACAGCTGGAGAGCCGCAGGTTGCCTACCCCTGACCTAGCCAAAAGGCCTGGAGGACCCCTTCCCTTGTGATCAGCCGAAGCCGACCACCAAGTACTTGGTCAAGAGGCTCTCCCGAAGAGAGATCCCCCAAGGATCGGGGGAGGAAGGAACCTGAGGGCCACGCATCCTCCCCCTAGATGTCAGGGCCCACACCCTCCATCCAATGAGGAAAAAGAAACCACATGCAAAAGTGACAAAAAGTGAAAAAACCAAAAATAATTGGCCGTAGAATTGTGCTCTGGCGAGGCCCTGAGGGAATTGATGCGATTCCCGCATCCACAACCACCCACAGCCACATCGCATTTCTCATTGTGAATGACACCCCCACGCAGCTCATCCCGCAGCGCGATCGTGGGCACAGGGGGCGCATGGAAACCTTGTGGTAAAAAAGACCTCGTGGTTTCCACATGGATGTGTTTAGGAAAAGGCGCATGCATCATTTGAATTTGATTGGGCTGCTGTGCCGGGAGCAAGCGCGGTCTGCACGGCCCATACTGGTGGGAACTGGGGGTAGGACTTTGCACACCTTTGGTCTTGATGCACCTTGGACATATGTAGCAGCTTCTGATTGGGCTTTAACACTGGGAGGTCTCGTATGCTAATTAGCTAATCTCCCAATCCAGCCCCCCAGATAAATTGGTTGAACCGTCATGGTGACCAATGGGCACAGAATGGAAGCAGCATATTGTATGACATGGAGGAGGGACCTATAATGAATATCATGTACATCATTGGTGGAGGGCACGATGGGACCTCTCATGGGGAAGAGTGGGCGATGCCAGTGAAGGGGTTAACACAGCAATCTTTTCCAGGCTTTATGACCCGCGAGGAGCTCAAGAAATACGAAAGTTTAGCCTCCGACTTCAACAAGTACTGGATCCCCTGCGTGTGGTTCACCAACCTGGCCGCCCAGGCTCGGCGGGATGGGAGAGTCCGGGACGACATAGCGTTGAAACTGCTGATGGAGGTGAGTTATGTGTGAGATGGGCGAAGCCTTCCGACCTCTGTACACCCATCATACTCAACGAGGGAGAGAAACAGAACGAGAGAAAGACAAAAAACATGGAGAGATGGTGACTTCTCGTAAATTCCTTTTCTTGGAGTTCATGAGGAGACACGGGGTAGACGTAGACATATGGACTATACTGCCACCTTCAGGAGAATTGAACACCCAGTATAACCGCTCCACTCCCATCATGCCTCTGTTTTGAACAAAAGCTGTAGAATGAGTGATCATAAATCAAAGGGAGGGACCCGTGTCCCTCAATGACCTCCAAGATAGAGATTTTACAGTAAGTCAAGAATCTTGGGGTTTTTTATCGCTCATTAAGGGACATGAGGTCAGAGCAACTCTGAGACAGCTGGGAAGTCCACCGTTGGCCCAACTGATGGCCGAACAACACAGCAAACAAACACTAACAAGCCCACAAGGCAACCAGGTAAAAACGGGGACTTCCTGCAAGTCGAGGGCTGTCTGAAGGACCTTGGGGCTGAAGATGGTATCAGCTATAGAGTGAGGAGCAGGATGATCCTCTAAGGGTACCCTTAGGAATGACAAACAAAGTCTCAGCTTGAAGGAAGTCATACTGTAGCTGAGATATAAACTTAAATAGCTTGTACCATGTCCAAACAATAGAGGGAAGTCTCCTTGGGATGTACCAGAGCAGGACAGAGGGAAGGAAGTACAAGGTCCTGGATGAGTTGAAAGGAAGATGCCATATTAGTGAGCAATGAGGGCCTAGGCCTCAAGACAACTTTCTGTGTAGCACAGGAAAAGGTCCTTTGCAAGACAAAACCAGTAATTCTGAAACTCGATGGCAGCAAAAAAAGGCCACCTTGTGAGTGAGATCAGACAGGGGGATAGCACTGATAGGTTCATGGGTGGATGTTAAAGAATAGACAGAACCAGGTTGAGGTCCCACAGAGTCACTGGTGGACGTATAGGTGGACCTGTGTGTGGCCCCTTGTACGAAGACTCTTTCCAAGGAATGAGAGGCAAGAAATCTATAAAAAAGAATCTCTAGAGCTTAAGTTCTACCCTGGTTAATACTTGTGGCCAATTTCTGACCCAGACTAGACTGGAGAAAAGCCATAATGCATCTTACAAAGAATTTTCTGGGATGCAAAGTACGATATCCAAGTGTGCTGGTAGACCCTATCCCTTAGGACCTGGGCTTCAATAATCATGCTGTTAAACCCAGTGACCATGTAGAAGGGTGCTATACCAGTATTTGAGACAAAAGATCTGACCAATCTGGAAGAACCTACAAAGAGTTCACTAGGAGCCTGATGAAGTCTGAGTACCACATAAGCCTGGGCCAATTCAGTGCAATGAGAATGCCCTCCATCCAGATCTTGCAGAGCAGATGGGGAAGGAGCATCAGAGTAGGAAAGGAGTAGATCAGGTTAAACAAATCCCATGGAGTCACCAGTACACCCACTGCTATGGCTAGAAGATCCCTGAACCTGAGACAAATTTGCTCAGATTGTTGTTACATCTGGAAGCCAGGAGGTTGACTTCCAGTGTTCCCTACATTTGACAGAGGTCCTGAAACCCCTCCAGGGTGCAGAGGTCATTCCAGACCTGGTCGAATTAGGAAGTTCCACCCAACCCAGAGTCTGATTAGCTTGTTCTTGAGCCATAAGACTTCTGGTTCCTCTGTGATGACTGATGTAAGCCACTGCTGAGTCATTGTCTGATTAAATCAAGATTGGAAGACCTTGGATTCCAGCATTGGAGTGCCAACTGAATCGCTCATAGCTCCTGTATGTCAATTGGGAAACAAGCTTCCAGTAGTGACCATGCCCCTTGCACCAATAATGTTTCCAGGACTTATCAGTGCAAGGTGGCCAAGCAGTTCCCCAGGCTGTCAAGTTGGCATCTATTGTGAGAATGTTCCAGACCAAACGACAGAAGGCTTTCCCTGACTCCAGGGCTGTATTTGTGAGCCGCAAGGATAGGGATAGTCTGCTCTTGGATGACAGCACATGTGATTGTCCAGAGAATGTGTTTTCTGTACCATGTAGCCCAGAACTCTCATGCAAAAGCAGAGAGTTGGATGTCCCCTGGACTATACCGTCCTGACCTGGAAGCAGAGTTAGGAGTTTTTCCTGTGATAGTGAAACCCTTGACTGAGCAGTTTCCAGAAGGTGACCCAGATACTTCATATGATGGGTCAATTCCATGGTGACTTCTGGAAGTTCATAAACAAAACGGTGCAAAGTCCTAGTGCATTACCCACAACATTTTATTAAGAAATTAAATCCAAAGGGTGTGTACTCACAATAGTCAATGGCTAAATCAGTGTTGTACATAAACCTAGGTGACAAGATGGTCTTCTTGGAGATGGAAGTCTCATGACCCTGATATTTGCCTGACTTGCCAGCTGATGCATTACAAGGGACAAGCCCTCTTCTTCAGTGGCTTTGCTTTGCTCTGAAGAAGAGGGCTTGACCCTTGAAACGTGGAAGTGAAGCTGGCAAGTCTGACTTATGTCAGGGTCGTGTGAGTTCCATCTCCTAGAAGACCATCTTGTCACCCGTGTTTATGTACAACACTGATTTAGCCATTGGCTATTGTGAGTACGCATTCATTTGTTTTAATTACTTCATAAAATGTTGTTGGTAATGCACTAGGCCTTCGCACCCTTTGTCTTGTTCATGTTATTTCAAGATCCCTCAATCTTAAGAAGGCATTATCGGCTTAGCATACTGGTCTTGGAATGGAGCCAATGGCCACACCTATCACAATCCGTTTGGTTCCTTAAGAATCCCTTACTGCTGTGGTGTCAGGTTTATGTTCTGTGGTCTGGAGATTCATGATCCAACCAAACCTCCAGAGAGTTTGAACATTCTGTTGGAGATTGGCTGATAAGGTCTGTGCAGACTGTGATCTCAAGAGGAGGTCATCCAGGTATTATATTATGGGAATTCCCTGAGAGCTTAGCAAAGCTAGTACAGGGACCAGAATCTTGGTAAAAACTCAAGATGCAGAGGACAGGCCAAAGGGGAGGGAAAGGGACTGGGAGTATTGCAGGCCCACAGGAAATTTAAGGTAGCATTGATGCGCTGGAAAGATTGGGACATGCAGTTAGGCATCCTTGATATCCACAGAGGCCAAGACTGAAGGGGAGGAGCCGGTACACCTGTGCAAGACAGAAAGGGAGGAGCCAGTACACCCCTGCTATACTGAAGGGGAGGAGCCGGTACACCTGTGCAAGACTGAAGGGGAGGAGCCAGTACACCCCTGCTAGACTGAATGGGAGGAGCAGGTACAACTGTGCTAGACTGAGGGGGAGGAGCCAGTACACCTGTGCAAGACTGAAGAGGAGGAGCTGGTACACCTGTGCAAGACTGAAGGGGAGGAGCCGGTACACCTCTGCAAGACTGAAGAGGAGGAGCCGGTACACCTGTGCAAGACTGAAGGGGAGGAGCCGGTACACCTGTGCAAGACTAAAGGGGAGGAGCCACTACACCTGTGCAAGACTGAAGGGGAGGAGCCGGTACACCTGTGCAAGACTGAAGGGAAGACTGGAAGTCATGTTTATGCCTGGGAGTTATGTCAAAAGGCTGGGTACCATACCAGATGAAACTGGGGAAGAGTCCAAGGAGTGTGTGGAGTCATACAGGGGGCAGTAAGCCAGGCTGTTGGTCTCAGGTCCACAAATGCTGCAAGCTGCCCTGGAGCTGTTAGTGGATCATAAGGCCTGCAGGGCCACTGGCTTTGTGATTATGATCCGCCATGCTGACTGTATGGAAAAGTGTGGAATGCCAATAAAGGTCCACACAAGAACCCAGCGGCAGAAGCAGGAGAGGTTAGATTATGTCTGGGGAGGACTATGTCACAGTATTGGCCCTGGGGCCCTCAAGGGGAGCCAGCAGTGCTTCTATCTCCAGCCAAAGTCAGGAGAGGCAGAGGAAAGGTTTGTTCATCCAAGGCAACCACAGACGTGAAGAACCCATTGAGGCATTCCCATTCCAGACATTCTGCTCCCCTCCAATGAGCATAGTCCAATGGAGTCCTCAGGGACAAGCTTACACAAGGGGGGGGGGGGGAGGGGTTGTGCCATCGCCTTAGACATGTAACATGGCTAACTCAGGTCAGTGGGTGCTTGGAGAGCGCCACAAGCAGACCTCACAGTCACATTACAGACCAACCCTGCCTCTTCCTCATGGCGGGTCCAGGTACGACCACCCTCCTAGGGCAGTAGTACCCAACCTTTGTCCTCAGGTACCCCCAACAGGCCATGTTTTGGGAATTCCATAGATAAAATAGCATTCCTACATACCGAGCCATTGACATGGATTTAACGCACCCGTGCAAGGTGAAGGAACTCTGGAAAACATGATCTGTTGGGGTACTTGAGTTCTGAGGTTGGGAATCGCTGCCCTAGGACACTAGCAAGAAACTGAAGTATGATGGGAGTTGGGGGAGGTTATACTGGCCAATTCTCCTGTGGGTGGCAGTATAACCCATTCATCTCAGAGTTCCCTGTGTGCCTCAATGTGGGGGATTCTAGAGATGAATGATACCAATATATGTGGAGAATCGCATGGAATGTTACAATGAAACCATTAGAGACAAAAGTAATCTGGAGTTTGTAAATGAAGGATTTATTGATTGTTATAAATCTCTCCTGGGCAGATATATTTCCTTCCCCTTCACATTCCTGGGAACCGCCTGTTATCTCACCCTCCTGTTATCTCACCCTCCTGTTATCTCACCCTCTGTGCAGATTGTCTGATAACAGGACTCCCTGTTGTGATAAATCGTCTTTTCCCAGCACTCCTGCCAATGTCACCCGAGCAGAGATTGTCACACACTTGGCACCGCCGTACGGAAATTGCCAAAGAAATGGTAGTATTGTATAAGCGGCTTGTCTTTCTCAGAGGATAGGTGCAGGTACCCCCCCCCCTCCATTCCGAGTTGCCCCTTGTCTCCGCACCCTACCCACCTCCGAACACCATCTCTTGGTTCCACCCCCTACCCACTTCCAAGCACCATCCCTTGTCTCCACCCCCTACCCACCTCCGAACACCATCCCTTGTCTCCACCTCTAAGCACCATCCCTTGTCTCCACCCCCTACCCACCTCCGAACACCATCCCTTGTCTCCACCTCTAAGCACCATCCCTTGTCTCCACCCCCTACCCACCTCCGAACACCATCCCTTGTCTCCACCTCTAAGCACCATCCCTTGTCTCTACCCCCTACCCACCTCCGAACACCATCCCTTGTCTCCACCCCCTACCCACCTCCGAACACCATCCCTTGGTTCCACCCCCTACCCACCTCCGAACACCATCCCTTGTCTCCACCCCCTACCCACCTCTGAGCACCATCCCTTGTCTCCACCCCCTACCCACCTCTGAGCACCATCCCTTGTCTCCACCTCCTACCCTTCACACACCCTTGTCACCCACTGTACCCCCACATTACCCTTCACACCCCCCCATCACTCACTTTACCCCCCCACATTACCCTTCATAGACCCCTTCACCCACTGTACCCCCACATTACCCTTCACACCCCCCCATCACTCACTTTACCCCCCACACTACCCTTCATAGACCCCCGTCACCCACTGTACCCCCACATTGCCCTTCACACACCCCCGTCACCCAGTATACCGCCATATTACCCTGAAAACACCCCCGACACCCACCATAACCCCACATTACCCTTCACAGACCCCCATATTACCCTTCACAGACCCCCATATTACCCTTCACAGACCCCCGTCCACATTGGAGGTCGATGGGGGAATCCCTCCTGCTGTGCTGTTGTGTTCTGATAGCGGGGAGCCTTCACCTCCATTAGAACATACTGATCAGCGTTGCCAGCTGCAGCCAGCAGCGCAGATCATTCGAGAAAACCTGACAGGCTGGTTGTACATAAGTCAGTCGATAGATCATCCCGCCTGCCCATACACGGATAGATATTCAGCCGCTCCCTGCTGATCCCCACATTTCAATCCATGTGTGGCCAAGTTCACATCTATGCGTTCCATGCGTTTCAGGAACGAGCGCTAAATTCCCAGCATGCCGAGAAACGTGCTGCCCTTTAGGTGTCATTAATTGTGAATGGGCGCCACACACCCACAGACACGGTTGTCCACATTTATTGTACGTAGGGCAACCTATTGAAGTGAACGGACCTGACACGCGATGTGCGGAAATATGAGCACGCTCAGTCGCAGCTGCAGGGGTGACCCAAGCCTCCCAATGACTGAAGAGCGACAATGGCACCCTTGGATGTGCCCGGCGGAAGGTGAGAGGCGACAGGCGAGAGGCGCGCGTGCTCCAGCACCAGGTCCAAGGTGGCGGGCGTTCCAAAGGCGAGAGGCGCGCGTGCTCCAGCACCAGGTCCAAGGTGGCGGGCGTTCCAAAGGCGAGAGGCGTGCGTGCTCCAGCACCAGGTCCAAGGTGGCGGGCGTTCCAAAGGCGAGAGGTGCGCGTGCTCCAGCACCAGGTCCAAGGTGGCGGGCGTTCCAAAGGCGAGAGGTGCGCGTGTTCCAGCACCAGGTCCAAGGTGGCGGCCGTTCCGAGGATCCCCTGCTGCTGCCAGATACCGCCGACTGTACGTCCAGGTTCACATCTATGCAGGGTGCAGTTGATGCGTTCTTCAAGCGTGTTTTGCAGTATGTTTTTGAACACACGTGTTTATGCCGTGTTTTGCTTCTTTTTTTTTTACTAATAGAAAAGTATGAGAGTTCTGTTCATGGAGTGCGACTTTGATGCGACTTTACAATCTCTGGCACTCGAGTAGCATCAAAGTAGTGCAGGAACCTTCATGTGACCAAAGTCGCAGGTTAGAGTTGGTGTTAAGGGTTAGAGTTTCAATCCCAACAATTACCCCTAACCCTAACCCTAGCCATCAAACCTAACATGCGATTGGTCAGATGAAGGTTTCTGCATGACTTCCATACATCTTCCATGCTACTCGAGTGCCAGACGGTGTAAAGTCGCATCGAAGTCGCACTTCATGAACAGAACTTTTCCTATTAGGAAGCAAAAAGCAAAACGCGGCAAAACCGGAACACTTACATTTTTTTGTGCGGGTCCATCGAAGTCTGTTACACGCAAATTGCAATGTACTGAGGGGAGAAAAGCCTCTGACCCTTTCCAAAAAAACGCATCGACTCAAAACGCACAGATGTGAACTAGACCCGTAGGAAACCGTGTTACATGGACTGCAGTGCGTTTCTGCAAACTGGAAAACGCACTGAAATCCGCATAAGTGTGAACGTCGGGTGAACGGGTGACACTTGGCGGTCATTCGCTTCATTCACGGATTCCAGCTGCCAGCGCAGACTTTTTTTTTACTTACTAAAGAGGAACGTGGCACCATGACGGGGCGACCGGATTTCTTCATGTCAGTCCTTTAAGGTCTGCTCTACCCTGCATAGAGGTCTGTCTGTCTTCCTCCCTGCCTGCCTGCTTGTTTATCTGCCTGCCTCCGTGACTGTCTTCCTGCGTTTTTGTCTTTCTGCCTGTCTGCCTGCCTGTCTGTCTGTCTGTCTTCCTGCCTGCCTGTCTGTCTTCCTGCCTGCCTGCCTGTCTGTCTGTCTGTCTTCCTGCCTGTCTGTCTGTCTTCCTGCCTGCCTGTCTTCCTGCCTGCCTGTCTGTCTGCCTGTCTGTCTGCCTGTCTGTCTTCCTGCCTGCCTGTCTGTCTTCCTGCCTGTCTGTCTGTCTTCCTGCCTGCCTGCCTGTCTGCCTGCCTGTCTGCCTGCCTGCCTGCCTGTCTGTCTGCCTGTCTGTCTTCCTGCCTGCCTGTCTGTTTGTCTGTCTGTCTTCCTGCCTGCCTGCTTGTCTGTCTGCCTGCCTCTCTGTCTGCCTGCCTGTCTGTCTGTCTTCCTGCCTGCCTGCCTGTCTGTCTGCCTGCCTGTCTGTTTTTCTTCCTGCCTGCCTGCCTGTCTGCCTGCCTGCCTCTCTGTCTGCCTGCCTGTCTGTCTGTCTTCCTGCCTGCCTGCCTGTCTGTCTGCCTGTCTGTTTTTCTTCCTGCCTGCCTGCCTGTCTTCCTGCCTGCCTGTCTGTCTGTCTGCCTGTCTGTCTTCCTGCCTGCCTGTCTGTCTTCCTGCCTGCCTGCCTGTCTGCCTGCCTGCATGTCTGCCTACCTGTCTTCCTGCCTGTCTGTCTGCCTGTCTGTCTTCCTGCCTGCCTGTCTGTCTTCCTGCCTGCCTGCCTGCCTGTCTGTCTTCCTGCTTGCCTGCCTGTCTGTCTTCCTGGCGGCCTGCCTGCCTGCCTTCCTGCCTGCCTGCTTGTCTGTCTGCCTGCCTCTCTGTCTGCCTGTCTGTCTGTCTTCCTGCCTGCCTGTCTGTCTTCCTGCCTGCCTATCTGTCTTCCTGCCTATCTGTCTTCCTGCCTGCCTGTCTGCCTGCCTGCCTGCCTGTCTGTCTGCCTGTCTCTCTGTCTTCCTGCCTGTCTGTCTTCCTGCCTGCCTGCCTGCATGTCTGCCTGCCTGTCTTCCTACCTGCCTGCCTGCCTGTCTGTCTTCCTGCCTGCCTGTCTGTCTGTCTGCCTGCCTCTCTGTCTGCCTGCCTGCCTGTCTCTCTTCCTGCCTGTCTGCCTGTCTGCCTGTCTGCCTGCCTGCCTGTCTCTCTTCCTGCCTGCCTATCTGCTTGTCTGTCTGTCTTCCTGCCTGTCTGTCTGTCTGTCTGCCTGTCTGTCTATCTGCTTGTCTGTCTGTCTGCCTGTCTGTCTGCCTGCCTGTCTGTCTGCCTGCCTGTCTGTCTGCCTTCCTGCCTGTCTGTCTGCCTTCCTGCCTGTCTGTCTGTCTGCGTTCCTGCCTGTCTGTCTGTCTGTCTTCCTGCCTGTCTGTCTGCCTGTCTGTCTGTCTTCCTGCCTGTCTGTCTTCCTGCCTGTCTGTCTGTCTGCCTGTCTGTCTATCTGCTTGTCTGCCTTCCTGCCTGTCTGTCTGTCTTCCTGCCTGTCTGTCTTCCTGCCTGTCTGTCTGTCTATCTGCCTGCCTGTCTGTCTGTCTGTCTGCCTGTCTGTCTATCTGCTTGTCTGCCTTCCTGCCTGTCTGTCTTCCTGCCTTCCTGCCTGCCTGTCTGTCTGTCTTCCTGCCTGTCTGTCTTCCTGCTTGTATGTCTGTCTGTCTGTCTATCTGCCTGTCTGTCTGTCTGTCTATCTGCTTGTCTGCCTTCCTGCCTGTCTGTCTGTCTGTCTGCCTGCCTGCCTGCCTGCCTGCCTGCCTGTCTGTCTGCCTGTCTGTCCGTCTGTCTGTCCGTCTGTCTATCTATCTGTCTGTCTGTCCGTCTTTCTGCCCTTTCATGGCTTATGTCTGACTGAATTGTTTCTTTGTATTACTGGAACTGAAAGGAGTGTATTTACTAAAGGTGGTTCACGCAGAATCTGCACAGAAACCAATCAGCTTCCAGGTTTTATTGCCAAAGCTTCAGGGAACAAGCTGAAGGTGGAAGCTGATTGGCTGTCACGCACAGCTGCACCAGATTCTGTTTGTTCCAGTTTTAGTAAATCCCCCCAAAGTGTCCTCAGCTTGTCTGTGCCTCTCCGGCCCCCCGTCTGCTCCTAACATTGCCATCAGTCTAAGGATTTACACGGCTCTAGTATTTGTCCAGATGGATGTCAATTGTTTCCTATACCGAGGGTCCACCAAACTCCGAGACACATGCCACCAGGGTGGGGGAAGGGGGCTCAAAGCTCATTCACCGATCCAAGCAGCACTCCTATAATATGGGACGCCTCATGATAAATATGGAGCTCAGTGTTGTCCGAGAACAAAGTCTGCAGATATAACAGAATGATTTATAATGTCTTCTTATTGTATTGCTGGGCAGGAGCTGAACAATTACCGAGCCAAATGCAGCATGCTCTTCCACTACGACTGGATCAGCGTCCCTCTGGTCTACACACAGGTCAGTACCGTCTATATGCCTTCTCCCATAATCCCCTGCAGTAGGCCGTCCTTTGGCTTGTCTGTATTTGCATAACCCGAACGTATCTCGGGTAACATGTACTGGCATTTTTGTCTAGGTAAACCTTTTCTGGTGGTATTTGGATCTGAAGTATCCTTTTCCTTTGATTGGGTTCCGCACCTTATTTGGCTCTGTTTGTGAATGATATGAAATCAGGAGTCACCGTGAGCTGAGCAGCATCTGTGTGCCGCCGGCAACCTCGTTTAGGGCTGGGGTTCTTTATACTCTGGTTTCTCTTCAGATCGTATAAATCTTTCGCCTTTTACTAAAGATTTCCGTGGAGAGGAACAACCATGAGTTTCAGAGAATTTTTTGATGCCTAGCTGATGCTGGGCTTGCTCACTTGTTGAAAAATAGATTGAGTTGCTCTGTTTTTGGAAGATCTTTGGTCTTGGCCAATGTTGTTGTTGGTGGTGGTGGTGGTGAGGAACATGACGTAGACGCTGATCGGATTGTCTCGTTTTACCAACGGGTTATGGAGCTGTTTGAAAAGTGGTTGAATTTTCTGGGCTCGGCTCAAAGTTTCTGGTGTATCCAGCCAAAGCTGATCCTGCTCTAATCCTGTAGGGCTTTCCCTTCGGTAGCGAAATGCGTCGCAGCATGTCGGAAGCATTTCCCGCGTTCTTCAGGTTAGCTCTTTTTGGCCTGTCGACCCGTGTGGTTCTATTGGACTGTGTGTAAGGGATCCTTCAAAAGCACAGGGTGACCTTCCATAGCCCAATTCCATTGGCATGCCCGTGGTATGGTGCTGGTGAAGCTCATCGCTACAAGTGCCTACGGAAGCCCGCTAAACAGCTGTCAAGACATGCAAATGAGGCCGCTCTGCCTTCTCCCATAATCCCCTGCAGTAGGCCGTCCTTTGGCTTGTCTGTATTTGCATAACCCGAACGTATCTCGGGTAACATGTACTGGCATTTTTGTCTAGGTAAACCTTTTCTGGTGGTATTTGGATCTGAAGTATCCTTTTCCTTTGATTGGGTTCCGCACCTTATTTGGCTCTGTTTGTGAATGATATGAAATCAGGAGTCACCGTGAGCTGAGCAGCATCTGTGTGCCGCCGGCAACCTCGTTTAGGGCTGGGGTTCTTTATACTCTGGTTTCTCTTCAGATCGTATAAATCTTTCGCCTTTTACTAAAGATTTCCGTGGAGAGGAACAACCATGAGTTTCAGAGAATTTTTTGATGCCTAGCTGATGCTGGGCTTGCTCACTTGTTGAAAAATAGATTGAGTTGCTCTGTTTTTGGAAGATCTTTGGTCTTGGCCAATGTTGTTGTTGGTGGTGGTGGTGGTGAGGAACATGACGTAGACGCTGATCGGATTGTCTCGTTTTACCAACGGGTTATGGAGCTGTTTGAAAAGTGGTTGAATTTTCTGGGCTCGGCTCAAAGTTTCTGGTGTATCCAGCCAAAGCTGATCCTGCTCTAATCCTGTAGGGCTTTCCCTTCGGTAGCGAAATGCGTCGCAGCATGTCGGAAGCATTTCCCGCGTTCTTCAGGTTAGCTCTTTTTGGCCTGTCGACCCGTGTGGTTCTATTGGACTGTGTGTAAGGGATCCTTCAAAAGCACAGGGTGACCTTCCATAGCCCAATTCCATTGGCATGCCCGTGGTATGGTGCTGGTGAAGCTCATCGCTACAAGTGCCTACGGAAGCCCGCTAAACAGCTGTCAAGACATGCAAATGAGGCCGCTCTGCCTTCTCCCATAATCCCCTGCAGTAGGCCGTCCTTTGGCTTGTCTGTATTTGCATAACCCGAACGTATCTCGGGTAACATGTACTGGCATTTTTGTCTAGGTAAACCTTTTCTGGTGGTATTTGGATCTGAAGTATCCTTTTCCTTTGATTGGGTTCCGCACCTTATTTGGCTCTGTTTGTGAATGATATGAAATCAGGAGTCACCGTGAGCTGAGCAGCATCTGTGTGCCGCCGGCAACCTCGTTTAGGGCTGGGGTTCTTTATACTCTGGTTTCTCTTCAGATCGTATAAATCTTTCGCCTTTTACTAAAGATTTCCGTGGAGAGGAACAACCATGAGTTTCAGAGAATTTTTTGATGCCTAGCTGATGCTGGGCTTGCTCACTTGTTGAAAAATAGATTGAGTTGCTCTGTTTTTGGAAGATCTTTGGTCTTGGCCAATGTTGTTGTTGGTGGTGGTGGTGGTGAGGAACATGACGTAGACGCTGATCGGATTGTCTCGTTTTACCAACGGGTTATGGAGCTGTTTGAAAAGTGGTTGAATTTTCTGGGCTCGGCTCAAAGTTTCTGGTGTATCCAGCCAAAGCTGATCCTGCTCTAATCCTGTAGGGCTTTCCCTTCGGTAGCGAAATGCGTCGCAGCATGTCGGAAGCATTTCCCGCGTTCTTCAGGTTAGCTCTTTTTGGCCTGTCGACCCGTGTGGTTCTATTGGACTGTGTGTAAG
Organism: Staurois parvus; assembly: GCF_062004578.1. Taxonomy (NCBI): domain Eukaryota; kingdom Metazoa; phylum Chordata; class Amphibia; order Anura; family Ranidae; genus Staurois; species Staurois parvus. The sequence goes on from NW_028319821.1 coordinate 112,116, forward strand.
GGATCCTTCAAAAGCACAGGGTGACCTTCCATAGCCCAATTCCATTGGCATGCCCGTGGTATGGTGCTGGTGAAGCTCATCGCTACAAGTGCCTACGGAAGCCCGCTAAACAGCTGTCAAGACATGCAAATGAGGCCGCTCTGCCTTCTCCCATAATCCCCTGCAGTAGGCCGTCCTTTGGCTTGTCTGTATTTGCATAACCCGAACGTATCTCGGGTAACATGTACTGGCATTTTTGTCTAGGTAAACCTTTTCTGGTGGTATTTGGATCTGAAGTATCCTTTTCCTTTGATTGGGTTCCGCACCTTATTTGGCTCTGTTTGTGAATGATATGAAATCAGGAGTCACCGTGAGCTGAGCAGCATCTGTGTGCCGCCGGCAACCTCGTTTAGGGCTGGGGTTCTTTATACTCTGGTTTCTCTTCAGATCGTATAAATCTTTCGCCTTTTACTAAAGATTTCCGTGGAGAGGAACAACCATGAGTTTCAGAGAATTTTTTGATGCCTAGCTGATGCTGGGCTTGCTCACTTGTTGAAAAATAGATTGAGTTGCTCTGTTTTTGGAAGATCTTTGGTCTTGGCCAATGTTGTTGTTGGTGGTGGTGGTGGTGAGGAACATGACGTAGACGCTGATCGGATTGTCTCGTTTTACCAACGGGTTATGGAGCTGTTTGAAAAGTGGTTGAATTTTCTGGGCTCGGCTCAAAGTTTCTGGTGTATCCAGCCAAAGCTGATCCTGCTCTAATCCTGTAGGGCTTTCCCTTCGGTAGCGAAATGCGTCGCAGCATGTCGGAAGCATTTCCCGCGTTCTTCAGGTTAGCTCTTTTTGGCCTGTCGACCCGTGTGGTTCTATTGGACTGTGTGTAAGGGATCCTTCAAAAGCACAGGGTGACCTTCCATAGCCCAATTCCATTGGCATGCCCGTGGTATGGTGCTGGTGAAGCTCATCGCTACAAGTGCCTACGGAAGCCCGCTAAACAGCTGTCAAGACATGCAAATGAGGCCGCTCTGCCTTCTCCCATAATCCCCTGCAGTAGGCCGTCCTTTGGCTTGTCTGTATTTGCATAACCCGAACGTATCTCGGGTAACATGTACTGGCATTTTTGTCTAGGTAAACCTTTTCTGGTGGTATTTGGATCTGAAGTATCCTTTTCCTTTGATTGGGTTCCGCACCTTATTTGGCTCTGTTTGTGAATGATATGAAATCAGGAGTCACCGTGAGCTGAGCAGCATCTGTGTGCCGCCGGCAACCTCGTTTAGGGCTGGGGTTCTTTATACTCTGGTTTCTCTTCAGATCGTATAAATCTTTCGCCTTTTACTAAAGATTTCCGTGGAGAGGAACAACCATGAGTTTCAGAGAATTTTTTGATGCCTAGCTGATGCTGGGCTTGCTCACTTGTTGAAAAATAGATTGAGTTGCTCTGTTTTTGGAAGATCTTTGGTCTTGGCCAATGTTGTTGTTGGTGGTGGTGGTGGTGAGGAACATGACGTAGACGCTGATCGGATTGTCTCGTTTTACCAACGGGTTATGGAGCTGTTTGAAAAGTGGTTGAATTTTCTGGGCTCGGCTCAAAGTTTCTGGTGTATCCAGCCAAAGCTGATCCTGCTCTAATCCTGTAGGGCTTTCCCTTCGGTAGCGAAATGCGTCGCAGCATGTCGGAAGCATTTCCCGCGTTCTTCAGGTTAGCTCTTTTTGGCCTGTCGACCCGTGTGGTTCTATTGGACTGTGTGTAAGGGATCCTTCAAAAGCACAGGGTGACCTTCCATAGCCCAATTCCATTGGCATGCCCGTGGTATGGTGCTGGTGAAGCTCATCGCTACAAGTGCCTACGGAAGCCCGCTAAACAGCTGTCAAGACATGCAAATGAGGCCGCTCTGCCTTCTCCCATAATCCCCTGCAGTAGGCCGTCCTTTGGCTTGTCTGTATTTGCATAACCCGAACGTATCTCGGGTAACATGTACTGGCATTTTTGTCTAGGTAAACCTTTTCTGGTGGTATTTGGATCTGAAGTATCCTTTTCCTTTGATTGGGTTCCGCACCTTATTTGGCTCTGTTTGTGAATGATATGAAATCAGGAGTCACCGTGAGCTGAGCAGCATCTGTGTGCCGCCGGCAACCTCGTTTAGGGCTGGGGTTCTTTATACTCTGGTTTCTCTTCAGATCGTATAAATCTTTCGCCTTTTACTAAAGATTTCCGTGGAGAGGAACAACCATGAGTTTCAGAGAATTTTTTGATGCCTAGCTGATGCTGGGCTTGCTCACTTGTTGAAAAATAGATTGAGTTGCTCTGTTTTTGGAAGATCTTTGGTCTTGGCCAATGTTGTTGTTGGTGGTGGTGGTGAGGAACATGACGTAGACGCTGATCGGATTGTCTCGTTTTACCAACGGGTTATGGAGCTGTTTGAAAAGTGGTTGAATTTTCTGGGCTCGGCTCAAAGTTTCTGGTGTATCCAGCCAAAGCTGATCCTGCTCTAATCCTGTAGGGCTTTCCCTTCGGTAGCAAAATGCGTCGCAGCATGTCGGAAGCATTTCCCGCGTTCTTCAGGTTAGCTCTTTTTGGCCTGTCGACCCGTGTGGTTCTATTGGACTGTGTGTAAGGGATCCTTCAAAAGCACAGGGTGACCTTCCATAGCCCAATTCCATTGGCATGCCCGTGGTATGGTGCTGGTGAAGCTCATCGCTACAAGTGCCTACGGAAGCCCGCTAAACAGCTGTCAAGACATGCAAATGAGGCCGCTCTGCCTTCTCCCATAATCCCCTGCAGTAGGCCGTCCTTTGGCTTGTCTGTATTTGCATAACCCGAACGTATCTCGGGTAACATGTACTGGCATTTTTGTCTAGGTAAACCTTTTCTGGTGGTATTTGGATCTGAAGTATCCTTTTCCTTTGATTGGGTTCCGCACCTTATTTGGCTCTGTTTGTGAATGATATGAAATCAGGAGTCACCGTGAGCTGAGCAGCATCTGTGTGCCGCCGGCAACCTCGTTTAGGGCTGGGGTTCTTTATACTCTGGTTTCTCTTCAGATCGTATAAATCTTTCGCCTTTTACTAAAGATTTCCGTGGAGAGGAACAACCATGAGTTTCAGAGAATTTTTTGATGCCTAGCTGATGCTGGGCTTGCTCACTTGTTGAAAAATAGATTGAGTTGCTCTGTTTTTGGAAGATCTTTGGTCTTGGCCAATGTTGTTGTTGGTGGTGGTGGTGAGGAACATGACGTAGACGCTGATCGGATTGTCTCGTTTTACCAACGGGTTATGGAGCTGTTTGAAAAGTGGTTGAATTTTCTGGGCTCGGCTCAAAGTTTCTGGTGTATCCAGCCAAAGCTGATCCTGCTCTAATCCTGTAGGGCTTTCCCTTCGGTAGCGAAATGCGTCGCAGCATGTCGGAAGCATTTCCCGCGTTCTTCAGGTTAGCTCTTTTTGGCCTGTCGACCCGTGTGGTTCTATTGGACTGTGTGTAAGGGATCCTTCAAAAGCACAGGGTGACCTTCCATAGCCCAATTCCATTGGCATGCCCGTGGTATGGTGCTGGTGAAGCTCATCGCTACAAGTGCCTACGGAAGCCCGCTAAACAGCTGTCAAGACATGCAAATGAGGCCGCTCTGCCTTCTCCCATAATCCCCTGCAGTAGGCCGTCCTTTGGCTTGTCTGTATTTGCATAACCCGAACGTATCTCGGGTAACATGTACTGGCATTTTTGTCTAGGTAAACCTTTTCTGGTGGTATTTGGATCTGAAGTATCCTTTTCCTTTGATTGGGTTCCGCACCTTATTTGGCTCTGTTTGTGAATGATATGAAATCAGGAGTCACCGTGAGCTGAGCAGCATCTGTGTGCCGCCGGCAACCTCGTTTAGGGCTGGGGTTCTTTATACTCTGGTTTCTCTTCAGATCGTATAAATCTTTCGCCTTTTACTAAAGATTTCCGTGGAGAGGAACAACCATGAGTTTCAGAGAATTTTTTGATGCCTAGCTGATGCTGGGCTTGCTCACTTGTTGAAAAATAGATTGAGTTGCTCTGTTTTTGGAAGATCTTTGGTCTTGGCCAATGTTGTTGTTGGTGGTGGTGGTGGTGAGGAACATGACGTAGACGCTGATCGGATTGTCTCGTTTTACCAACGGGTTATGGAGCTGTTTGAAAAGTGGTTGAATTTTCTGGGCTCGGCTCAAAGTTTCTGGTGTATCCAGCCAAAGCTGATCCTGCTCTAATCCTGTAGGGCTTTCCCTTCGGTAGCGAAATGCGTCGCAGCATGTCGGAAGCATTTCCCGCGTTCTTCAGGTTAGCTCTTTTTGGCCTGTCGACCCGTGTGGTTCTATTGGACTGTGTGTAAGGGATCCTTCAAAAGCGCAGGGTGACCTTCCATAGCCCAATTCCATTGGCATGCCCGTGGTATGGTGCTGGTGAAGCTCATCGCTACAAGTGCCTACGGAAGCCCGCTAAACAGCTGTCAAGACATGCAAATGAGGCCGCTCTGCCTTCTCCCATAATCCCCTGCAGTAGGCCGTCCTTTGGCTTGTCTGTATTTGCATAACCCGAACGTATCTCGGGTAACATGTACTGGCATTTTTGTCTAGGTAAACCTTTTCTGGTGGTATTTGGATCTGAAGTATCCTTTTCCTTTGATTGGGTTCCGCACCTTATTTGGCTCTGTTTGTGAATGATATGAAATCAGGAGTCACCGTGAGCTGAGCAGCATCTGTGTGCCGCCGGCAACCTCGTTTAGGGCTGGGGTTCTTTATACTCTGGTTTCTCTTCAGATCGTATAAATCTTTCGCCTTTTACTAAAGATTTCCGTGGAGAGGAACAACCATGAGTTTCAGAGAATTTTTTGATGCCTAGCTGATGCTGGGCTTGCTCACTTGTTGAAAAATAGATTGAGTTGCTCTGTTTTTGGAAGATCTTTGGTCTTGGCCAGTGTTGTTGTTGGTGGTGGTGGTGAGGAACATGACGTAGACGCTGATCGGATTGTCTCGTTTTACCAACGGGTTATGGAGCTGTTTGAAAAGTGGTTGAATTTTCTGGGCTCGGCTCAAAGTTTCTGGTGTATCCAGCCAAAGCTGATCCTGCTCTAATCCTGTAGGGCTTTCCCTTCGGTAGCGAAATGCGTGGCAGCATGTCGGAAGCATTTCCCGCGTTCTTCAGGTTAGCTCTTTTTGGCCTGTCGACCCGTGTGGTTCTATTGGACTGTGTGTAAGGGATCCTTCAAAAGCACAGGGTGACCTTCCATAGCCCAATTCCATTGGCATGCCCGTGGTATGGTGCTGGTGAAGCTCATCGCTACAAGTGCCTACGGAAGCCCGCTAAACAGCTGTAAAGACATGCAAATGAGGCCGCTCTGCCTTCTCCCATAATCCCCTGCAGTAGGCCGTCCTTTGGCTTGTCTGTATTTGCATAACCCGAACGTATCTCGGGTAACATGTACTGGCATTTTTGTCTAGGTAAAACCTTTTCTGGTGGTATTTGGATCTGAAGTATCCTTTTCCTTTGATTGGGTTCCGCACCTTATTTGGCTCTGTTTGTGAATGATATGAAATCAGGAGTCACCGTGAGCTGAGCAGCATCTGTGTGCCGCCGGCAACCTCGTTTAGGGCTGGGGTTCTTTTATACTCTGGTTTCTCTTCAGATCGTATAAATCTTTCGCCTTTTACTAAAGATTTCCGTGGAGAGGAACAACCATGAGTTTCAGAGAATTTTTTGATGCCTAGCTGATGCTGGGCTTGCTCACTTGTTGAAAAATAGATTGAGTTGCTCTGTTTTTGGAAGATCTTTGGTCTTGGCCAGTGTTGTTGTTGGTGGTGGTGGTGGTGGTGAGGAACATGACGTAGTCGCTGATCGGATTGTCTCGTTTTACCAACGGGTTATGGAGCTGTTTGAAAAGTGGTTGAATTTTCTGGGCTCGGCTCAAAGTTTCTGGTGTATCCAGCCAAAGCTGATCCTGCTCTAATCCTGTAGGGCTTTCCCTTCGGTAGCGAAATGCGTGGCAGCATGTCGGAAGCATTTCCCGCGTTCTTCAGGTTAGCTCTTTTTGGCCTGTCGACCCGTGTGGTTCTATTGGACTGTGTGTAAGGGATCCTTCAAAAGCACAGGGTGACCTTCCATAGCCCAATTCCATTGGCATGCCCGTGGTATGGTGCTGGTGAAGCTCATCGCTACAAGTGCCTACGGAAGCCCGCTAAACAGCTGTCAAGACATGCAAATGAGGCCGCTCTGCCTTCTCCCATAATCCCCTGCAGTAGGCCGTCCTTTGGCTTGTCTGTATTTGCATAACCCGAACGTATCTCGGGTAACATGTACTGGCATTTTTGTCTAGGTAAACCTTTTCTGGTGGTATTTGGATCTGAAGTATCCTTTTCCTTTGATTGGGTTCCGCACCTTATTTGGCTCTGTTTGTGAATGATATGAAATCAGGAGTCACCGTGAGCTGAGCAGCATCTGTGTGCCGCCGGCAACCTCGTTTTAGGGCTGGGGTTCTTTATACTCTGGTTTCTCTTCAGATCGTATAAATCTTTCGCCTTTTACTAAAGATTTCCGTGGAGAGGAACAACCATGAGTTTCAGAGAATTTTTTGATGCCTAGCTGATGCTGGGCTTGCTCACTTGTTGAAAAATAGATTGAGTTGCTCTGTTTTTGGAAGATCTTTGGTCTTGGCCAATGTTGTTGTTGGTGGTGGTAGTGGTGAGGAACATGACGTAGACGCTGATCGGATTGTCTCGTTTTACCAACGGGTTATGGAGCTGTTTGAAAAGTGGTTGAATTTTCTGGGCTCGGCTCAAAGTTTCTGGTGTATCCAGCCAAAGCTGATCCTGCTCTAATCCTGTAGGGCTTTCCCTTCGGTAGCGAAATGCGTCGCAGCATGTCGGAAGCATTTCCCGCGTTCTTCAGGTTAGCTCTTTTTGGCCTGTCGACCCGTGTGGTTCTATTGGACTGTGTGTAAGGGATCCTTCAAAAGCACAGGGTGACCTTCCATAGCCCAATTCCATTGGCATGCCCGTGGTATGGTGCTGGTGAAGCTCATCGCTACAAGTGCCTACGGAAGCCCGCTAAACAGCTGTCAAGACATGCAAATGAGGCCGCTCTGCCTTCTCCCATAATCCCCTGCAGTAGGCCGTCCTTTGGCTTGTCTGTATTTGCATAACCCGAACGTATCTCGGGTAACATGTACTGGCATTTTTGTCTAGGTAAACCTTTTCTGGTGGTATTTGGATCTGAAGTATCCTTTTCCTTTGATTGGGTTCCGCACCTTATTTGGCTCTGTTTGTGAATGATATGAAATCAGGAGTCACCGTGAGCTGAGCAGCATCTGTGTGCCGCCGGCAACCTCGTTTAGGGCTGGGGTTCTTTATACTCTGGTTTCTCTTCAGATCGTATAAATCTTTCGCCTTTTACTAAAGATTTCCGTGGAGAGGAACAACCATGAGTTTCAGAGAATTTTTTGATGCCTAGCTGATGCTGGGCTTGCTCACTTGTTGAAAAATAGATTGAGTTGCTCTGTTTTTGGAAGATCTTTGGTCTTGGCCAGTGTTGTTGTTGGTGGTGGTGGTGAGGAACATGACGTAGACGCTGATCGGATTGTCTCGTTTTACCAACGGGTTATGGAGCTGTTTGAAAAGTGGTTGAATTTTCTGGGCTCGGCTCAAAGTTTCTGGTGTATCCAGCCAAAGCTGATCCTGCTCTAATCCTGTAGGGCTTTCCCTTCGGTAGCGAAATGCGTGGCAGCATGTCGGAAGCATTTCCCGCGTTCTTCAGGTTAGCTCTTTTTGGCCTGTCGACCCGTGTGGTTCTATTGGACTGTGTGTAAGGGATCCTTCAAAAGCACAGGGTGACCTTCCATAGCCCAATTCCATTGGCATGCCCGTGGTATGGTGCTGGTGAAGCTCATCGCTACAAGTGCCTACGGAAGCCCGCTAAACAGCTGTAAAGACATGCAAATGAGGCCGCTCTGCCTTCTCCCATAATCCCCTGCAGTAGGCCGTCCTTTGGCTTGTCTGTATTTGCATAACCCGAACGTATCTCGGGTAACATGTACTGGCATTTTTGTCTAGGTAAACCTTTTCTGGTGGTATTTGGATCTGAAGTATCCTTTTCCTTTGATTGGGTTCCGCACCTTATTTGGCTCTGTTTGTGAATGATATGAAATCAGGAGTCACCGTGAGCTGAGCAGCATCTGTGTGCCGCCGGCAACCTCGTTTAGGGCTGGGGTTCTTTATACTCTGGTTTCTCTTCAGATCGTATAAATCTTTCGCCTTTTACTAAAGATTTCCGTGGAGAGGAACAACCATGAGTTTCAGAGAATTTTTTGATGCCTAGCTGATGCTGGGCTTGCTCACTTGTTGAAAAATAGATTGAGTTGCTCTGTTTTTGGAAGATCTTTGGTCTTGGCCAGTGTTGTTGTTGGTGGTGGTGGTGGTGGTGAGGAACATGACGTAGACGCTGATCGGATTGTCTCGTTTTACCAACGGGTTATGGAGCTGTTTGAAAAGTGGTTGAATTTTCTGGGCTCGGCTCAAAGTTTCTGGTGTATCCAGCCAAAGCTGATCCTGCTCTAATCCTGTAGGGCTTTCCCTTCGGTAGCGAAATGCGTCGCAGCATGTCGGAAGCATTTCCCGCGTTCTTCAGGTTAGCTCTTTTTGGCCTGTCGACCCGTGTGGTTCTATTGGACTGTGTGTAAGGGATCCTTCAAAAGCACAGGGTGACCTTCCATAGCCCAATTCCATTGGCATGCCCGTGGTATGGTGCTGGTGAAGCTCATCGCTACAAGTGCCTACGGAAGCCCGCTAAACAGCTGTCAAGACATGCAAATGAGGCCGCTCTGCCTTCTCCCATAATCCCCTGCAGTAGGCCGTCCTTTGGCTTGTCTGTATTTGCATAACCCGAACGTATCTCGGGTAACATGTACTGGCATTTTTGTCTAGGTAAACCTTTTCTGGTGGTATTTGGATCTGAAGTATCCTTTTCCTTTGATTGGGTTCCGCACCTTATTTGGCTCTGTTTGTGAATGATATGAAATCAGGAGTCACCGTGAGCTGAGCAGCATCTGTGTGCCGCCGGCAACCTCGTTTAGGGCTGGGGTTCTTTATACTCTGGTTTCTCTTCAGATCGTATAAATCTTTCGCCTTTTACTAAAGATTTCCGTGGAGAGGAACAACCATGAGTTTCAGAGAATTTTTTGATGCCTAGCTGATGCTGGGCTTGCTCACTTGTTGAAAAATAGATTGAGTTGCTCTGTTTTTGGAAGATCTTTGGTCTTGGCCAATGTTGTTGTTGGTGGTGGTAGTGGTGAGGAACATGACGTAGACGCTGATCGGATTGTCTCGTTTTACCAACGGGTTATGGAGCTGTTTGAAAAGTGGTTGAATTTTCTGGGCTCGGCTCAAAGTTTCTGGTGTATCCAGCCAAAGCTGATCCTGCTCTAATCCTGTAGGGCTTTCCCTTCGGTAGCGAAATGCGTCGCAGCATGTCGGAAGCATTTCCCGCGTTCTTCAGGTTAGCTCTTTTTGGCCTGTCGACCCGTGTGGTTCTATTGGACTGTGTGTAAGGGATCCTTCAAAAGCACAGGGTGACCTTCCATAGCCCAATTCCATTGGCATGCCCGTGGTATGGTGCTGGTGAAGCTCATCGCTACAAGTGCCTACGGAAGCCCGCTAAACAGCTGTCAAGACATTCAAATGAGGCTGCTCTGCCTTCTCCCATAATCCCCTGCAGTAGGCCGTCCTTTGGCTTGTCTGTATTTGCATAACCCGAACGTATCTCGGGTAACATGTACTGGCATTTTTGTCTAGGTAAACCTTTTCTGGTGGTATTTGGATCTGAAGTATCCTTTTCCTTTGATTGGGTTCCGCACCTTATTTGGCTCTGTTTGTGAATGATATGAAATCAGGAGTCACCGTGAGCTGAGCAGCATCTGTGTGCCGCCGGCAACCTCGTTTAGGGCTGGGGTTCTTTATACTCTGGTTTCTCTTCAGATCGTATAAATCTTTCGCCTTTTACTAAAGATTTCCGTGGAGAGGAACAACCATGAGTTTCAGAGAATTTTTTGATGCCTAGCTGATTCTGGGCTTGCTCACTTGTTGAAAAATAGATTGAGTTGCTCTGTTTTTGGAAGATCTTTGGTCTTGGCCAATGTTGTTGGTGGTGGTGGTGAGGAACATGACGTAGACGCTGATCGGATTGTCTCGTTTTACCAACGGGTTATGGAGCTGTTTGAAAAGTGGTTGAATTTTCTGGGCTCGGCTCAAAGTTTCTGGTGTATCCAGCCAAAGCTGATCCTGCTCTAATCCTGTAGGGCTTTCCCTTCGGTAGCGAAATGCGTCGCAGCATGTCGGAAGCATTTCCCGCGTTCTTCAGGTTAGCTCTTTTTGGCCTGTCGACCCGTGTGGTTCTATTGGACTGTGTGTAAGGGATCCTTCAAAAGCACAGGGTGACCTTCCATAGCCCAATTCCATTGGCATGCCCGTGGTATGGTGCTGGTGAAGCTCATCGCTACAAGTGCCTACGGAAGCCCGCTAAACAGCTGTAAAGACATGCAAATGAGGCCGCTCTGCCTTCTCCCATAATCCCCTGCAGTAGGCCGTCCTTTGGCTTGTCTGTATTTGCATAACCCGAACGTATCTCGGGTAACATGTACTGGCATTTTTGTCTAGGTAAACCTTTTCTGGTGGTATTTGGATCTGAAGTATCCTTTTCCTTTGATTGGGTTCCGCACCTTATTTGGCTCTGTTTGTGAATGATATGAAATCAGGAGTCACCGTGAGCTGAGCAGCATCTGTGTGCCGCCGGCAACCTCGTTTAGGGCTGGGGTTCTTTATACTCTGGTTTCTCTTCAGATCGTATAAATCTTTCGCCTTTTACTAAAGATTTCCGTGGAGAGGAACAACCATGAGTTTCAGAGAATTTTTTGATGCCTAGCTGATGCTGGGCTTGCTCACTTGTTGAAAAATAGATTGAGTTGCTCTGTTTTTGGAAGATCTTTGGTCTTGGCCAGTGTTGTTGTTGGTGGTGGTGGTGGTGGTGAGGAACATGACGTAGACGCTGATCGGATTGTCTCGTTTTACCAACGGGTTATGGAGCTGTTTGAAAAGTGGTTGAATTTTCTGGGCTCGGCTCAAAGTTTCTGGTGTATCCAGCCAAAGCTGATCCTGCTCTAATCCTGTAGGGCTTTCCCTTCGGTAGCGAAATGCGTCGCAGCATGTCGGAAGCATTTCCCGCGTTCTTCAGGTTAGCTCTTTTTGGCCTGTCGACCCGTGTGGTTCTATTGGACTGTGTGTAAGGGATCCTTCAAAAGCACAGGGTGACCTTCCATAGCCCAATTCCATTGGCATGCCCGTGGTATGGTGCTGGTGAAGCTCATCGCTACAAGTGCCTACGGAAGCCCGCTAAACAGCTGTAAAGACATGCAAATGAGGCCGCTCTGCCTTCTCCCATAATCCCCTGCAGTAGGCCGTCCTTTGGCTTGTCTGTATTTGCATAACCCGAACGTATCTCGGGTAACATGTACTGGCATTTTTGTCTAGGTAAACCTTTTCTGGTGGTATTTGGATCTGAAGTATCCTTTTCCTTTGATTGGGTTCCGCACCTTATTTGGCTCTGTTTGTGAATGATATGAAATCAGGAGTCACCGTGAGCTGAGCAGCATCTGTGTGCCGCCGGCAACCTCGTTTAGGGCTGGGGTTCTTTATACTCTGGTTTCTCTTCAGATCGTATAAATCTTTCGCCTTTTACTAAAGATTTCCGTGGAGAGGAACAACCATGAGTTTCAGAGAATTTTTTGATGCCTAGCTGATTCTGGGCTTGCTCACTTGTTGAAAAATAGATTGAGTTGCTCTGTTTTTGGAAGATCTTTGGTCTTGGCCAATGTTGTTGTTGGTGGTGGTGGTGAGGAACATGACGTAGACGCTGATCGGATTGTCTCGTTTTACCAATGGGTTATGGAGCTGTTTGAAAAGTGGTTGAATTTTCTGGGCTCGGCTCAAAGTTTCTGGTGTATCCAGCCAAAGCTGATCCTGCTCTAATCCTGTAGGGCTTTCCCTTCGGTAGCGAAATGCGTCGCAGCATGTCGGAAGCATTTCCCGCGTTCTTCAGGTTAGCTCTTTTTGGCCTGTCGACCCGTGTGGTTCTATTGGACTGTGTGTAAGGGATCCTTCAAAAGCACAGGGTGACCTTCCATAGCCCAATTCCATTGGCATGCCCGTGGTATGGTGCTGGTGAAGCTCATCGCTACAAGTGCCTACGGAAGCCCGCTAAACAGCTGTCAAGACATGCAAATGAGGCCGCTCTGCCTTCTCCCATAATCCCCTGCAGTAGGCCGTCCTTTGGCTTGTCTGTATTTGCATAACCCGAACGTATCTCGGGTAACATGTACTGGCATTTTTGTCTAGGTAAACCTTTTCTGGTGGTATTTGGATCTGAAGTATCCTTTTCCTTTGATTGGGTTCCGCACCTTATTTGGCTCTGTTTGTGAATGATATGAAATCAGGAGTCACCGTGAGCTGAGCAGCATCTGTGTGCCGCCGGCAACCTCGTTTAGGGCTGGGGTTCTTTATACTCTGGTTTCTCTTCAGATCGTATAAATCTTTCGCCTTTTACTAAAGATTTCCGTGGAGAGGAACAACCATGAGTTTCAGAGAATTTTTTGATGCCTAGCTGATGCTGGGCTTGCTCACTTGTTGAAAAATAGATTGAGTTGCTCTGTTTTTGGAAGATCTTTGGTCTTGGCCAATGTTGTTGTTGGTGGTGGTGGTGGTGAGGAACATGACGTAGACGCTGATCGGATTGTCTCGTTTTACCAACGGGTTATGGAGCTGTTTGAGAAGTGGTTGAATTTTCTGGGCTCGGCTCAAAGTTTCTGGTGTATCCAGCCAAAGCTGATCCTGCTCTAATCCTGTAGGGCTTTCCCTTCGGTAGTGAAATGCGTCGCAGCATGTCGGAAGCATTTCCCGCGTTCTTCAGGTTAGCTCTTTTTGGCCTGTCGACCCGTGTGGTTCTATTGGACTGTGTGTAAGGGATCCTTCAAAAGCACAGGGTGACCTTCCATAGCCCAATTCCATTGGCATGCCCGTGGTATGGTGCTGGTGAAGCTCATCGCTACAAGTGCCTATGGAAGCCCGCTAAACAGCTGTCAAGACATGCAAATGAGGCCGCTCTGCCTTCTCCCATAATCCCCTGCAGTAGGCCGTCCTTTGGCTTGTCTGTATTTGCATAACCCGAACGTATCTCGGGTAACATGTACTGGCATTTTTGTCTAGGTAAACCTTTTCTGGTGGTATTTGGATCTGAAGTATCCTTTTCCTTTGATTGGGTTCCGCACCTTATTTGGCTCTGTTTGTGAATGATATGAAATCAGGAGTCACCGTGAGCTGAGCAGCATCTGTGTGCCGCCGGCAACCTCGTTTAGGGCTGGGGTTCTTTATACTCTGGTTTCTCTTCAGATCGTATAAATCTTTCGCCTTTTACTAAAGATTTCCGTGGAGAGGAACAACCATGAGTTTCAGAGAATTTTTTGATGCCTAGCTGATTCTGGGCTTGCTCACTTGTTGAAAAATAGATTGAGTTGCTCTGTTTTTGGAAGATCTTTGGTCTTGGCCAATGTTGTTGTTGGTGGTGGTGGTGAGGAACATGACGTAGACGCTGATCGGATTGTCTCGTTTTACCAACGGGTTATGGAGCTGTTTGAAAAGTGGTTGAATTTTCTGGGCTCGGCTCAAAGTTTCTGGTGTATCCAGCCAAAGCTGATCCTGCTCTAATCCTGTAGGGCTTTCCCTTCGGTAGCGAAATGCGTCGCAGCATGTCGGAAGCATTTCCCGCGTTCTTCAGGTTAGCTCTTTTTGGCCTGTCGACCCGTGTGGTTCTATTGGACTGTGTGTAAGGGATCCTTCAAGAGCGCAGGGTGACCTTCCATAGCCCAATTCCATTGGCATGCCCGTGGTATGGTGCTGGTGAAGCTCATCGCTACAAGTGCCTACGGAAGCCCGCTAAACAGCTGTAAAGACATGCAAATGAGGCCGCTCTGCCTTCTCCCATAATCCCCTGCAGTAGGCCGTCCTTTGGCTTGTCTGTATTTGCATAACCCGAACGTATCTCGGGTAACATGTACTGGCATTTTTGTCTAGGTAAACCTTTTCTGGTGGTATTTGGATCTGAAGTATCCTTTTCCTTTGATTGGGTTCCGCACCTTATTTGGCTCTGTTTGTGAATGATATGAAATCAGGAGTCACCGTGAGCTGAGCAGCATCTGTGTGCCGCCGGCAACCTCGTTTAGGGCTGGGGTTCTTTATACTCTGGTTTCTCTTCAGATCGTATAAATCTTTCGCCTTTTACTAAAGATTTCCGTGGAGAGGAACAACCATGAGTTTCAGAGAATTTTTTGATGCCTAGCTGATGCTGGGCTTGCTCACTTGTTGAAAAATAGATTGAGTTGCTCTGTTTTTGGAAGATCTTTGGTCTTGGCCAATGTTGTTGTTGTTGGTGGTGGTGGTGGTGGTGAGGAACATGACGTAGACGCTGATCGGATTGTCTCGTTTTACCAACGGGTTATGGAGCTGTTTGAAAAGTGGTTGAATTTTCTGGGCTCGGCTCAAAGTTTCTGGTGTATCCAGCCAAAGCTGATCCTGCTCTAATCCTGTAGGGCTTTCCCTTCGGTAGCGAAATGCGTGGCAGCATGTCGGAAGCATTTCCCGCGTTCTTCAGGTTAGCTCTTTTTGGCCTGTCGACCCGTGTGGTTCTATTGGACTGTGTGTAAGGGATCCTTCAAGAGCACAGGGTGACCTTCCATAGCCCAATTCCATTGGCATGCCCGTGGTATGGTGCTGGTGAAGCTCATCGCTACAAGTGCCTACGGAAGCCCGCTAAACAGCTGTAAAGACATGCAAATGAGGCCGCTCTGCCTTCTCCCATAATCCCCTGCAGTAGGCCGTCCTTTGGCTTGTCTGTATTTGCATAACCCGAACGTATCTCGGGTAACATGTACTGGCATTTTTGTCTAGGTAAACCTTTTCTGGTGGTATTTGGATCTGAAGTATCCTTTTCCTTTGATTGGGTTCCGCACCTTATTTGGCTCTGTTTGTGAATGATATGAAATCAGGAGTCACCGTGAGCTGAGCAGCATCTGTGTGCCGCCGGCAACCTCGTTTAGGGCTGGGGTTCTTTATACTCTGGTTTCTCTTCAGATCGTATAAATCTTTCGCCTTTTACTAAAGATTTCCGTGGAGAGGAACAACCATGAGTTTCAGAGAATTTTTTGATGCCTAGCTGATGCTGGGCTTGCTCACTTGTTGAAAAATAGATTGAGTTGCTCTGTTTTTGGAAGATCTTTGGTCTTGGCCAATGTTGTTGTTGGTGGTGGTGGTGGTGGTGGTGAGGAACATGACGTAGACGCTGATCGGATTGTCTCGTTTTACCAACGGGTTATGGAGCTGTTTGAAAAGTGGTTGAATTTTCTGGGCTCGGCTCAAAGTTTCTGGTGTATCCAGCCAAAGCTGATCCTGCTCTAATCCTGTAGGGCTTTCCCTTCGGTAGCGAAATGCGTCGCAGCATGTCGGAAGCATTTCCCGCGTTCTTCAGGTTAGCTCTTTTTGGCCTGTCGACCCGTGTGGTTCTATTGGACTGTGTGTAAGGGATCCTTCAAGAGCACAGGGTGACCTTCCATAGCCCAATTCCATTGGCATGCCCGTGGTATGGTGCTGGTGAAGCTCATCGCTACAAGTGCCTACGGAAGCCCGCTAAACAGCTGTAAAGACATGCAAATGAGGCCGCTCTGCCTTCTCCCATAATCCCCTGCAGTAGGCCGTCCTTTGGCTTGTCTGTATTTGCATAACCCGAACGTATCTCGGGTAACATGTACTGGCATTTTTGTCTAGGTAAACCTTTTCTGGTGGTATTTGGATCTGAAGTATCCTTTTCCTTTGATTGGGTTCCGCACCTTATTTGGCTCTGTTTGTGAATGATA
The DNA here is from genome assembly GCF_062004578.1 of Staurois parvus. Taxonomy (NCBI): domain Eukaryota; kingdom Metazoa; phylum Chordata; class Amphibia; order Anura; family Ranidae; genus Staurois; species Staurois parvus. The sequence continues at coordinate 128,054 of NW_028319821.1, forward strand.
TGAAATCAGGAGTCACCGTGAGCTGAGCAGCATCTGTGTGCCGCCGGCAACCTCGTTTAGGGCTGGGGTTCTTTATACTCTGGTTTCTCTTCAGATCGTATAAATCTTTCGCCTTTTACTAAAGATTTCCGTGGAGAGGAACAACCATGAGTTTCAGAGAATTTTTTGATGCCTAGCTGATGCTGGGCTTGCTCACTTGTTGAAAAATAGATTGAGTTGCTCTGTTTTTGGAAGATCTTTGGTCTTGGCCAATGTTGTTGTTGGTGGTGGTGGTGGTGGTGGTGAGGAACATGACGTAGACGCTGATCGGATTGTCTCGTTTTACCAACGGGTTATGGAGCTGTTTGAAAAGTGGTTGAATTTTCTGGGCTCGGCTCAAAGTTTCTGGTGTATCCAGCCAAAGCTGATCCTGCTCTAATCCTGTAGGGCTTTCCCTTCGGTAGCGAAATGCGTCGCAGCATGTCGGAAGCTTTTCCCGCGTTCTTCAGGTTAGCTCTTTTTGGCCTGTCGACCCGTGTGGTTCTATTGGACTGTGTGTAAGGGATCCTTCAAGAGCACAGGGTGACCTTCCATAGCCCAATTCCATTGGCATGCCCGTGGTATGGTGCTGGTGAAGCTCATCGCTACAAGTGCCTACGGAAGCCCGCTAAACAGCTGTAAAGACATGCAAATGAGGCCGCTCTGCCTTCTCCCATAATCCCCTGCAGTAGGCCGTCCTTTGGCTTGTCTGTATTTGCATAACCCGAACGTATCTCGGGTAACATGTATTGGCATTTTTGTCTAGGTAAACCTTTTCTGGTGGTATTTGGATCTGAAGTATCCTTTTCCTTTGATTGGGTTCCGCACCTTATTTGGCTCTGTTTGTGAATGATATGAAATCAGGAGTCACCGTGAGCTGAGCAGCATCTGTGTGCCGCCGGCAACCTCGTTTAGGGCTGGGGTTCTTTATACTCTGGTTTCTCTTCAGATCGTATAAATCTTTCGCCTTTTACTAAAGATTTCCGTGGAGAGGAACAACCATGAGTTTCAGAGAATTTTTTGATGCCTAGCTGATGCTGGGCTTGCTCACTTGTTGAAAAATAGATTGAGTTGCTCTGTTTTTGGAAGATCTTTGGTCTTGGCCAATGTTGTTGTTGGTGGTGGTGGTGGTGAGGAACATGACGTAGACGCTGATCGGATTGTCTCGTTTTACCAACGGGTTATGGAGCTGTTTGAAAAGTGGTTGAATTTTCTGGGCTCGGCTCAAAGTTTCTGGTGTATCCAGCCAAAGCTGATCCTGCTCTAATCCTGTAGGGCTTTCCCTTCGGTAGCGAAATGCGTCGCAGCATGTCGGAAGCTTTTCCCGCGTTCTTCAGGTTAGCTCTTTTTGGCCTGTCGACCCGTGTGGTTCTATTGGACTGTGTGTAAGGGATCCTTCAAGAGCGCAGGGTGACCTTCCATAGCCCAATTCCATTGGCATGCCCGTGGTATGGTGCTGGTGAAGCTCATCGCTACAAGTGCCTACGGAAGCCCGCTAAACAGCTGTAAAGACATGCAAATGAGGCCGCTCTGCCTTCTCCCATAATCCCCTGCAGTAGGCCGTCCTTTGGCTTGTCTGTATTTGCATAACCCGAACGTATCTCGGGTAACATGTACTGGCATTTTTGTCTAGGTAAACCTTTTCTGGTGGTATTTGGATCTGAAGTATCCTTTTCCTTTGATTGGGTTCCGCACCTTATTTGGCTCTGTTTGTGAATGATATGAAATCAGGAGTCACCGTGAGCTGAGCAGCATCTGTGTGCCGCCGGCAACCTCGTTTAGGGCTGGGGTTCTTTATACTCTGGTTTCTCTTCAGATCGTATAAATCTTTCGCCTTTTACTAAAGATTTCCGTGGAGAGGAACAACCATGAGTTTCAGAGAATTTTTTGATGCCTAGCTGATGCTGGGCTTGCTCACTTGTTGAAAAATAGATTGAGTTGCTCTGTTTTTGGAAGATCTTTGGTCTTGGCCAATGTTGTTGTTGGTGGTGGTGGTGGTGAGGAACATGACGTAGACGCTGATCGGATTGTCTCGTTTTACCAACGGGTTATGGAGCTGTTTGAAAAGTGGTTGAATTTTCTGGGCTCGGCTCAAAGTTTCTGGTGTATCCAGCCAAAGCTGATCCTGCTCTAATCCTGTAGGGCTTTCCCTTCGGTAGCGAAATGCGTCGCAGCATGTCGGAAGCATTTCCCGCGTTCTTCAGGTTAGCTCTTTTTGGCCTGTCGACCCGTGTGGTTCTATTGGACTGTGTGTAAGGGATCCTTCAAGAGCGCAGGGTGACCTTCCATAGCCCAATTCCATTGGCATGCCCGTGGTATGGTGCTGGTGAAGCTCATCGCTACAAGTGCCTACGGAAGCCCGCTAAACAGCTGTAAAGACATGCAAATGAGGCCGCTCTGCCTTCTCCCATAATCCCCTGCAGTAGGCCGTCCTTTGGCTTGTCTGTATTTGCATAACCCGAACGTATCTCGGGTAACATGTACTGGCATTTTTGTCTAGGTAAACCTTTTCTGGTGGTATTTGGATCTGAAGTATCCTTTTCCTTTGATTGGGTTCCGCACCTTATTTGGCTCTGTTTGTGAATGATATGAAATCAGGAGTCACCGTGAGCTGAGCAGCATCTGTGTGCCGCCGGCAACCTCGTTTAGGGCTGGGGTTCTTTATACTCTGGTTTCTCTTCAGATCGTATAAATCTTTCGCCTTTTACTAAAGATTTCCGTGGAGAGGAACAACCATGAGTTTCAGAGAATTTTTTGATGCCTAGCTGATGCTGGGCTTGCTCACTTGTTGAAAAATAGATTGAGTTGCTCTGTTTTTGGAAGATCTTTGGTCTTGGCCAATGTTGTTGTTGGTGGTGGTGGTGGTGGTGAGGAACATGACGTAGACGCTGATCGGATTGTCTCGTTTTACCAACGGGTTATGGAGCTGTTTGAAAAGTGGTTGAATTTTCTGGGCTCGGCTCAAAGTTTCTGGTGTATCCAGCCAAAGCTGATCCTGCTCTAATCCTGTAGGGCTTTCCCTTCGGTAGCGAAATGCGTCGCAGCATGTCGGAAGCATTTCCCGCGTTCTTCAGGTTAGCTCTTTTTGGCCTGTCGACCCGTGTGGTTCTATTGGACTGTGTGTAAGGGATCCTTCAAGAGCACAGGGTGACCTTCCATAGCCCAATTCCATTGGCATGCCCGTGGTATGGTGCTGGTGAAGCTCATCGCTACAAGTGCCTACGGAAGCCCGCTAAACAGCTGTAAAGACATGCAAATGAGGCCGCTCTGCCTTCTCCCATAATCCCCTGCAGTAGGCCGTCCTTTGGCTTGTCTGTATTTGCATAACCCGAACGTATCTCGGGTAACATGTACTGGCATTTTTGTCTAGGTAAACCTTTTCTGGTGGTATTTGGATCTGAAGTATCCTTTTCCTTTGATTGGGTTCCGCACCTTATTTGGCTCTGTTTGTGAATGATATGAAATCAGGAGTCACCGTGAGCTGAGCAGCATCTGTGTGCCGCCGGCAACCTCGTTTAGGGCTGGGGTTCTTTATACTCTGGTTTCTCTTCAGATCGTATAAATCTTTCGCCTTTTACTAAAGATTTCCGTGGAGAGGAACAACCATGAGTTTCAGAGAATTTTTTGATGCCTAGCTGATGCTGGGCTTGCTCACTTGTTGAAAAATAGATTGAGTTGCTCTGTTTTTGGAAGATCTTTGGTCTTGGCCAATGTTGTTGTTGGTGTTGGTGGTGGTGGTGAGGAACATGACGTAGACGCTGATCGGATTGTCTCGTTTTACCAACGGGTTATGGAGCTGTTTGAAAAGTGGTTGAATTTTCTGGGCTCGGCTCAAAGTTTCTGGTGTATCCAGCCAAAGCTGATCCTGCTCTAATCCTGTAGGGCTTTCCCTTCGGTAGCGAAATGCGTCGCAGCATGTCGGAAGCATTTCCCGCGTTCTTCAGGTTAGCTCTTTTTGGCCTGTCGACCCGTGTGGTTCTATTGGACTGTGTGTAAGGGATCCTTCAAGAGCACAGGGTGACCTTCCATAGCCCAATTCCATTGGCATGCCCGTGGTATGGTGCTGGTGAAGCTCATCGCTACAAGTGCCTACGGAAGCCCGCTAAACAGCTGTAAAGACATGCAAATGAGGCCGCTCTGCCTTCTCCCATAATCCCCTGCAGTAGGCCGTCCTTTGGCTTGTCTGTATTTGCATAACCCGAACGTATCTCGGGTAACATGTACTGGCATTTTTGTCTAGGTAAACCTTTTCTGGTGGTATTTGGATCTGAAGTATCCTTTTCCTTTGATTGGGTTCCGCACCTTATTTGGCTCTGTTTGTGAATGATATGAAATCAGGAGTCACCGTGAGCTGAGCAGCATCTGTGTGCCGCCGGCAACCTCGTTTAGGGCTGGGGTTCTTTATACTCTGGTTTCTCTTCAGATCGTATAAATCTTTCGCCTTTTACTAAAGATTTCCGTGGAGAGGAACAACCATGAGTTTCAGAGAATTTTTTGATGCCTAGCTGATGCTGGGCTTGCTCACTTGTTGAAAAATAGATTGAGTTGCTCTGTTTTAGGAAGATCTTTGGTCTTGGCCAATGTTGTTGTTGGTGGTGGTGGTGGTGGTGGTGGTGAGGAACATGACGTAGACGCTGATCGGATTGTCTCGTTTTACCAACGGGTTATGGAGCTGTTTGAAAAGTGGTTGAATTTTCTGGGCTCGGCTCAAAGTTTCTGGTGTATCCAGCCAAAGCTGATCCTGCTCTAATCCTGTAGGGCTTTCCCTTCGGTAGCGAAATGCGTGGCAGCATGTCGGAAGCATTTCCCGCGTTCTTCAGGTTAGCTCTTTTTGGCCTGTCGACCCGTGTGGTTCTATTGGACTGTGTGTAAGGGATCCTTCAAGAGCACAGGGTGACCTTCCATAGCCCAATTCCATTGGCATGCCCGTGGTATGGTGCTGGTGAAGCTCATCGCTACAAGTGCCTACGGAAGCCCGCTAAACAGCTGTAAAGACATGCAAATGAGGCCGCTCTGCCTTCTCCCATAATCCCCTGCAGTAGGCCGTCCTTTGGCTTGTCTGTATTTGCATAACCCGAACGTATCTCGGGTAACATGTACTGGCATTTTTGTCTAGGTAAACCTTTTCTGGTGGTATTTGGATCTGAAGTATCCTTTTCCTTTGATTGGGTTCCGCACCTTATTTGGCTCTGTTTGTGAATGATATGAAATCAGGAGTCACCGTGAGCTGAGCAGCATCTGTGTGCCGCCGGCAACCTCGTTTAGGGCTGGGGTTCTTTATACTCTGGTTTCTCTTCAGATCGTATAAATCTTTCGCCTTTTACTAAAGATTTCCGTGGAGAGGAACAACCATGAGTTTCAGAGAATTTTTTGATGCCTAGCTGATGCTGGGCTTGCTCACTTGTTGAAAAATAGATTGAGTTGCTCTGTTTTTGGAAGATCTTTGGTCTTGGCCAATGTTGTTGTTGGTGTTGGTGGTGGTGGTGGTGAGGAACATGACGTAGACGCTGATCGGATTGTCTCGTTTTACCAACGGGTTATGGAGCTGTTTGAAAAGTGGTTGAATTTTCTGGGCTCGGCTCAAAGTTTCTGGTGTATCCAGCCAAAGCTGATCCTGCTCTAATCCTGTAGGGCTTTCCCTTCGGTAGCGAAATGCGTCGCAGCATGTCGGAAGCATTTCCCGCGTTCTTCAGGTTAGCTCTTTTTGGCCTGTCGACCCGTGTGGTTCTATTGGACTGTGTGTAAGGGATCCTTCAAAAGCACAGGGTGACCTTCCATAGCCCAATTCCATTGGCATGCCCGTGGTATGGTGCTGGTGAAGCTCATCGCTACAAGTGCCTACGGAAGCCCGCTAAACAGCTGTCAAGACATGCAAATGAGGCCGCTCTGCCTTCTCCCATAATCCCCTGCAGTAGGCCGTCCTTTGGCTTGTCTGTATTTGCATAACCCGAACGTATCTCGGGTAACATGTACTGGCATTTTTGTCTAGGTAAACCTTTTCTGGTGGTATTTGGATCTGAAGTATCCTTTTCCTTTGATTGGGTTCCGCACCTTATTTGGCTCTGTTTGTGAATGATATGAAATCAGGAGTCACCGTGAGCTGAGCAGCATCTGTGTGCCGCCGGCAACCTCGTTTAGGGCTGGGGTTCTTTATACTCTGGTTTCTCTTCAGATCGTATAAATCTTTCGCCTTTTACTAAAGATTTCCGTGGAGAGGAACAACCATGAGTTTCAGAGAATTTTTTGATGCCTAGCTGATGCTGGGCTTGCTCACTTGTTGAAAAATAGATTGAGTTGCTCTGTTTTTGGAAGATCTTTGGTCTTGGCCAATGTTGTTGGTGGTGGTGGTGGTGAGGAACATGACGTAGACGCTGATCGGATTGTCTCGTTTTACCAACGGGTTATGGAGCTGTTTGAAAAGTGGTTGAATTTTCTGGGCTCGGCTCAAAGTTTCTGGTGTATCCAGCCAAAGCTGATCCTGCTCTAATCCTGTAGGGCTTTCCCTTCGGTAGCGAAATGCGTGGCAGCATGTCGGAAGCATTTCCCGCGTTCTTCAGGTTAGCTCTTTTTGGCCTGTCGACCCGTGTGGTTCTATTGGACTGTGTGTAAGGGATCCTTCAAAAGCACAGGGTGACCTTCCATAGCCCAATTCCATTGGCATGCCCGTGGTATGGTGCTGGTGAAGCTCATCGCTACAAGTGCCTACGGAAGCCCGCTAAACAGCTGTAAAGACATGCAAATGAGGCCGCTCTGCCTTCTCCCATAATCCCCTGCAGTAGGCCGTCCTTTGGCTTGTCTGTATTTGCATAACCCGAACATATCTCGGGTAACATGTACTGGCATTTTTGTCTAGGTAAACCTTTTCTGGTGGTATTTGGATCTGAAGTATCCTTTTCCTTTGATTGGGTTCCGCACCTTATTTGGCTCTGTTTGTGAATGATATGAAATCAGGAGTCACCGTGAGCTGAGCAGCATCTGTGTGCCGCCGGCAACCTCGTTTAGGGCTGGGGTTCTTTATACTCTGGTTTCTCTTCAGATCGTATAAATCTTTCGCCTTTTACTAAAGATTTCCGTGGAGAGGAACAACCATGAGTTTCAGAGAATTTTTTGATGCCTAGCTGATGCTGGGCTTGCTCACTTGTTGAAAAATAGATTGAGTTGCTCTGTTTTTGGAAGATCTTTGGTCTTGGCCAATGTTGTTGTTGGTGGTGGTGGTGGTGGTGGTGGTGAGGAACATGACGTAGACGCTGATCGGATTGTCTCGTTTTACCAACGGGTTATGGAGCTGTTTGAAAAGTGGTTGAATTTTCTGGGCTCGGCTCAAAGTTTCTGGTGTATCCAGCCAAAGCTGATCCTGCTCTAATCCTGTAGGGCTTTCCCTTCGGTAGCGAAATGCGTGGCAGCATGTCGGAAGCATTTCCCGCGTTCTTCAGGTTAGCTCTTTTTGGCCTGTCGACCCGTGTGGTTCTATTGGACTGTGTGTAAGGGATCCTTCAAGAGCACAGGGTGACCTTCCATAGCCCAATTCCATTGGCATGCCCGTGGTATGGTGCTGGTGAAGCTCATCGCTACAAGTGCCTACGGAAGCCCGCTAAACAGCTGTAAAGACATGCAAATGAGGCCGCTCTGCCTTCTCCCATAATCCCCTGCAGTAGGCCGTCCTTTGGCTTGTCTGTATTTGCATAACCCGAACGTATCTCGGGTAACATGTACTGGCATTTTTGTCTAGGTAAACCTTTTCTGGTGGTATTTGGATCTGAAGTATCCTTTTCCTTTGATTGGGTTCCGCACCTTATTTGGCTCTGTTTGTGAATGATATGAAATCAGGAGTCACCGTGAGCTGAGCAGCATCTGTGTGCCGCCGGCAACCTCGTTTAGGGCTGGGGTTCTTTATACTCTGGTTTCTCTTCAGATCGTATAAATCTTTCGCCTTTTACTAAAGATTTCCGTGGAGAGGAACAACCATGAGTTTCAGAGAATTTTTTGATGCCTAGCTGATGCTGGGCTTGCTCACTTGTTGAAAAATAGATTGAGTTGCTCTGTTTTTGGAAGATCTTTGGTCTTGGCCAATGTTGTTGTTGGTGGTGGTGGTGGTGGTGAGGAACATGACGTAGACGCTGATCGGATTGTCTCGTTTTACCAACGGGTTATGGAGCTGTTTGAAAAGTGGTTGAATTTTCTGGGCTCGGCTCAAAGTTTCTGGTGTATCCAGCCAAAGCTGATCCTGCTCTAATCCTGTAGGGCTTTCCCTTCGGTAGCGAAATGCGTCGCAGCATGTCGGAAGCATTTCCCGCGTTCTTCAGGTTAGCTCTTTTTGGCCTGTCGACCCGTGTGGTTCTATTGGACTGTGTGTAAGGGATCCTTCAAGAGCACAGGGTGACCTTCCATAGCCCAATTCCATTGGCATGCCCGTGGTATGGTGCTGGTGAAGCTCATCGCTACAAGTGCCTACGGAAGCCCGCTAAACAGCTGTAAAGACATGCAAATGAGGCCGCTCTGCCTTCTCCCATAATCCCCTGCAGTAGGCCGTCCTTTGGCTTGTCTGTATTTGCATAACCCGAACGTATCTCGGGTAACATGTATTGGCATTTTTGTCTAGGTAAACCTTTTCTGGTGGTATTTGGATCTGAAGTATCCTTTTCCTTTGATTGGGTTCCGCACCTTATTTGGCTCTGTTTGTGAATGATATGAAATCAGGAGTCACCGTGAGCTGAGCAGCATCTGTGTGCCGCCGGCAACCTCGTTTAGGGCTGGGGTTCTTTATACTCTGGTTTCTCTTCAGATCGTATAAATCTTTCGCCTTTTACTAAAGATTTCCGTGGAGAGGAACAACCATGAGTTTCAGAGAATTTTTTGATGCCTAGCTGATGCTGGGCTTGCTCACTTGTTGAAAAATAGATTGAGTTGCTCTGTTTTTGGAAGATCTTTGGTCTTGGCCAATGTTGTTGTTGGTGGTGGTGGTGGTGGTGGTGAGGAACATGACGTAGACGCTGATCGGATTGTCTCGTTTTACCAACGGGTTATGGAGCTGTTTGAAAAGTGGTTGAATTTTCTGGGCTCGGCTCAAAGTTTCTGGTGTATCCAGCCAAAGCTGATCCTGCTCTAATCCTGTAGGGCTTTCCCTTCGGTAGCGAAATGCGTCGCAGCATGTCGGAAGCATTTCCCGCGTTCTTCAGGTTAGCTCTTTTTGGCCTGTCGACCCGTGTGGTTCTATTGGACTGTGTGTAAGGGATCCTTCAAGAGCACAGGGTGACCTTCCATAGCCCAATTCCATTGGCATGCCCGTGGTATGGTGCTGGTGAAGCTCATCGCTACAAGTGCCTACGGAAGCCCGCTAAACAGCTGTAAAGACATGCAAATGAGGCCGCTCTGCCTTCTCCCATAATCCCCTGCAGTAGGCCGTCCTTTGGCTTGTCTGTATTTGCATAACCCGAACGTATCTCGGGTAACATGTACTGGCATTTTTGTCTAGGTAAACCTTTTCTGGTGGTATTTGGATCTGAAGTATCCTTTTCCTTTGATTGGGTTCCGCACCTTATTTGGCTCTGTTTGTGAATGATATGAAATCAGGAGTCACCGTGAGCTGAGCAGCATCTGTGTGCCGCCGGCAACCTCGTTTAGGGCTGGGGTTCTTTATACTCTGGTTTCTCTTCAGATCGTATAAATCTTTTGCCTTTTACTAAAGATTTCCGTGGAGAGGAACAACCATGAGTTTCAGAGAATTTTTTGATGCCTAGCTGATGCTGGGCTTGCTCACTTGTTGAAAAATAGATTGAGTTGCTCTGTTTTTGGAAGATCTTTGGTCTTGGCCAATGTTGTTGTTGGTGGTGGTGGTGGTGGTGAGGAACATGACGTAGACGCTGATCGGATTGTCTCGTTTTACCAACGGGTTATGGAGCTGTTTGAAAAGTGGTTGAATTTTCTGGGCTCGGCTCAAAGTTTCTGGTGTATCCAGCCAAAGCTGATCCTGCTCTAATCCTGTAGGGCTTTCCCTTCGGTAGCGAAATGCGTGGCAGCATGTCGGAAGCATTTCCCGCGTTCTTCAGGTTAGCTCTTTTTGGCCTGTCGACCCGTGTGGTTCTATTGGACTGTGTGTAAGGGATCCTTCAAGAGCACAGGGTGACCTTCCATAGCCCAATTCCATTGGCATGCCCGTGGTATGGTGCTGGTGAAGCTCATCGCTACAAGTGCTACGGAAGCCCGCTAAACAGCTGTAAAGACATGCAAATGAGGCCGCTCTGCCTTCTCCCATAATCCCCTGCAGTAGGCCGTCCTTTGGCTTGTCTGTATTTGCATAACCCGAACGTATCTCGGGTAACATGTACTGGCATTTTTGTCTAGGTAAACCTTTTCTGGTGGTATTTGGATCTGAAGTATCCTTTTCCTTTGATTGGGTTCCGCACCTTATTTGGCTCTGTTTGTGAATGATATGAAATCAGGAGTCACCGTGAGCTGAGCAGCATCTGTGTGCCGCCGGCAACCTCGTTTAGGGCTGGGGTTCTTTATACTCTGGTTTCTCTTCAGATCGTATAAATCTTTCGCCTTTTACTAAAGATTTCCGTGGAGAGGAACAACCATGAGTTTCAGAGAATTTTTTGATGCCTAGCTGATGCTGGGCTTGCTCACTTGTTGAAAAATAGATTGAGTTGCTCTGTTTTTGGAAGATCTTTGGTCTTGGCCAATGTTGTTGGTGGTGGTGGTGGTGGTGGTGAGGAACATGACGTAGACGCTGATCGGATTGTCTCGTTTTACCAACGGGTTATGGAGCTGTTTGAAAAGTGGTTGAATTTTCTGGGCTCGGCTCAAAGTTTCTGGTGTATCCAGCCAAAGCTGATCCTGCTCTAATCCTGTAGGGCTTTCCCTTCGGTAGCGAAATGCGTCGCAGCATGTCGGAAGCATTTCCCGCGTTCTTCAGGTTAGCTCTTTTTGGCCTGTCGACCCGTGTGGTTCTATTGGACTGTGTGTAAGGGATCCTTCAAGAGCGCAGGGTGACCTTCCATAGCCCAATTCCATTGGCATGCCCGTGGTATGGTGCTGGTGAAGCTCATCGCTACAAGTGCCTACGGAAGCCCGCTAAACAGCTGTAAAGACATGCAAATGAGGCCGCTCTGCCTTCTCCCATAATCCCCTGCAGTAGGCCGTCCTTTGGCTTGTCTGTATTTGCATAACCCGAACGTATCTCGGGTAACATGTACTGGCATTTTTGTCTAGGTAAACCTTTTCTGGTGGTATTTGGATCTGAAGTATCCTTTTCCTTTGATTGGGTTCCGCACCTTATTTGGCTCTGTTTGTGAATGATATGAAATCAGGAGTCACCGTGAGCTGAGCAGCATCTGTGTGCCGCCGGCAACCTCGTTTAGGGCTGGGGTTCTTTATACTCTGGTTTCTCTTCAGATCGTATAAATCTTTCGCCTTTTACTAAAGATTTCCGTGGAGAGGAACAACCATGAGTTTCAGAGAATTTTTTGATGCCTAGCTGATGCTGGGCTTGCTCACTTGTTGAAAAATAGATTGAGTTGCTCTGTTTTTGGAAGATCTTTGGTCTTGGCCAATGTTGTTGTTGGTGGTGGTGATGGTGGTGAGGAACATGACGTAGACGCTGATCGGATTGTCTCGTTTTACCAACGGGTTATGGAGCTGTTTGAAAAGTGGTTGAATTTTCTGGGCTCGGCTCAAAGTTTCTGGTGTATCCAGCCAAAGCTGATCCTGCTCTAATCCTGTAGGGCTTTCCCTTCGGTAGCGAAATGCGTCGCAGCATGTCGGAAGCATTTCCCGCGTTCTTCAGGTTAGCTCTTTTTGGCCTGTCGACCCGTGTGGTTCTATTGGACTGTGTGTAAGGGATCCTTCAAGAGCACAGGGTGACCTTCCATAGCCCAATTCCATTGGCATGCCCGTGGTATGGTGCTGGTGAAGCTCATCGCTACAAGTGCCTACGGAAGCCCGCTAAACAGCTGTAAAGACATGCAAATGAGGCCGCTCTGCCTTCTCCCATAATCCCCTGCAGTAGGCCGTCCTTTGGCTTGTCTGTATTTGCATAACCCGAACGTATCTCGGGTAACATGTACTGGCATTTTTGTCTAGGTAAACCTTTTCTGGTGGTATTTGGATCTGAAGTATCCTTTTCCTTTGATTGGGTTCCGCACCTTATTTGGCTCTGTTTGTGAATGATATGAAATCAGGAGTCACCGTGAGCTGAGCAGCATCTGTGTGCCGCCGGCAACCTCGTTTAGGGCTGGGGTTCTTTATACTCTGGTTTCTCTTCAGATCGTATAAATCTTTCGCCTTTTACTAAAGATTTCCGTGGAGAGGAACAACCATGAGTTTCAGAGAATTTTTTGATGCCTAGCTGATGCTGGGCTTGCTCACTTGTTGAAAAATAGATTGAGTTGCTCTGTTTTTGGAAGATCTTTGGTCTTGGCCAATGTTGTTGTTGGTGGTGGTGGTGGTGGTGAGGAACATGACGTAGACGCTGATCGGATTGTCTCGTTTTACCAACGGGTTATGGAGCTGTTTGAAAAGTGGTTGAATTTTCTGGGCTCGGCTCAAAGTTTCTGGTGTATCCAGCCAAAGCTGATCCTGCTCTAATCCTGTAGGGCTTTCCCTTCGGTAGCGAAATGCGTCGCAGCATGTCGGAAGCATTTCCCGCGTTCTTCAGGTTAGCTCTTTTTGGCCTGTCGACCCGTGTGGTTCTATTGGACTGTGTGTAAGGGATCCTTCAAGAGCACAGGGTGACCTTCCATAGCCCAATTCCATTGGCATGCCCGTGGTATGGTGCTGGTGAAGCTCATCGCTACAAGTGCCTACGGAAGCCCGCTAAACAGCTGTAAAGACATGCAAATGAGGCCGCTCTGCCTTCTCCCATAATCCCCTGCAGTAGGCCGTCCTTTGGCTTGTCTGTATTTGCATAACCCGAACGTATCTCGGGTAACATGTACTGGCATTTTTGTCTAGGTAAACCTTTTCTGGTGGTATTTGGATCTGAAGTATCCTTTTCCTTTGATTGGGTTCCGCACCTTATTTGGCTCTGTTTGTGAATGATATGAAATCAGGAGTCACCGTGAGCTGAGCAGCATCTGTGTGCCGCCGGCAACCTCGTTTAGGGCTGGGGTTCTTTATACTCTGGTTTCTCTTCAGATCGTATAAATCTTTCGCCTTTTACTAAAGATTTCCGTGGAGAGGAACAACCATGAGTTTCAGAGAATTTTTTGATGCCTAGCTGATGCTGGGCTTGCTCACTTGTTGAAAAATAGATTGAGTTGCTCTGTTTTTGGAAGATCTTTGGTCTTGGCCAATGTTGTTGTTGGTGGTGGTGGTGGTGGTGAGGAACATGACGTAGACGCTGATCGGATTGTCTCGTTTTACCAACGGGTTATGGAGCTGTTTGAAAAGTGGTTGAATTTTCTGGGCTCGGCTCAAAGTTTCTGGTGTATCCAGCCAAAGCTGATCCTGCTCTAATCCTGTAGGGCTTTCCCTTCGGTAGCGAAATGCGTCGCAGCATGTCGGAAGCATTTCCCGCGTTCTTCAGGTTAGCTCTTTTTGGCCTGTCGACCCGTGTGGTTCTATTGGACTGTGTGTAAGGGATCCTTCAAGAGCACAGGGTGACCTTCCATAGCCCAATTCCATTGGCATGCCCGTGGTATGGTGCTGGTGAAGCTCATCGCTACAAGTGCCTACGGAAGCCCGCTAAACAGCTGTAAAGACATGCAAATGAGGCCGCTCTGCCTTCTCCCATAATCCCCTGCAGTAGGCCGTCCTTTGGCTTGTCTGTATTTGCATAACCCGAACGTATCTCGGGTAACATGTACTGGCATTTTTGTCTAGGTAAACCTTTTCTGGTGGTATTTGGATCTGAAGTATCCTTTTCCTTTGATTGGGTTCCGCACCTTATTTGGCTCTGTTTGTGAATGATATGAAATCAGGAGTCACCGTGAGCTGAGCAGCATCTGTGTGCCGCCGGCAACCTCGTTTAGGGCTGGGGTTCTTTATACTCTGGTTTCTCTTCAGATCGTATAAATCTTTCGCCTTTTACTAAAGATTTCCGTGGAGAGGAACAACCATGAGTTTCAGAGAATTTTTTGATGCCTAGCTGATGCTGGGCTTGCTCACTTGTTGAAAAATAGATTGAGTTGCTCTGTTTTTGGAAGATCTTTGGTCTTGGCCAATGTTGTTGTTGGTGGTGGTGGTGGTGGTGAGGAACATGACGTAGACGCTGATCGGATTGTCTCGTTTTACCAACAGGTTATGGAGCTGTTTGAAAAGTGGTTGAATTTTCTGGGCTCGGCTCAAAGTTTCTGGTGTATCCAGCCAAAGCTGATCCTGCTCTAATCCTGTAGGGCTTTCCCTCGGTAGCGAAATGCGTGGCAGCATGTCGGAAGCATTTCCCGCGTTCTTCAGGTTAGCTCTTTTTGGCCTGTCGACCCGTGTGGTTCTATTGGACTGTGTGTAAGGGATCCTTCAAAAGCACAGGGTGACCTTCCATAGCCCAATTCCATTGGCATGCCCGTGGTATGGTGCTGGTGAAGCTCATCGCTACAAGTGCCTACGGAAGCCCGCTAAACAGCTGTCAAGACATGCAAATGAGGCCGCTCTGCCTTCTCCCATAATCCCCTGCAGTAGGCCGTCCTTTGGCTTGTCTGTATTTGCATAACCCGAACGTATCTCGGGTAACATGTACTGGCATTTTTGTCTAGGTAAACCTTTTCTGGTGGTATTTGGATCTGAAGTATCCTTTTCCTTTGATTGGGTTCCGCACCTTATTTGGCTCTGTTTGTGAATGATATGAAATCAGGAGTCACCGTGAGCTGAGCAGCATCTGTGTACCGCCGGCAACCTCGTTTAGGGCTGGGGTTCTTTATACTCTGGTTTCTCTTCAGATCGTATAAATCTTTCGCCTTTTACTAAAGATTTCCGTGGAGAGGAACAACCATGAGTTTCAGAGAATTTTTTGATGCCTAGCTGATGCTGGGCTTGCTCACTTGTTGAAAAATAGATTGAGTTGCTCTGTTTTTGGAAGATCTTTGGTCTTGGCCAATGTTGTTGTTGGTGGTGGTGGTGGTGGTGAGGAACATGACGTAGACGCTGATCGGATTGTCTCGTTTTACCAACGGGTTATGGAGCTGTTTGAAAAGTGGTTGAATTTTCTGGGCTCGGCTCAAAGTTTCTGGTGTATCCAGCCAAAGCTGATCCTGCTCTAATCCTGTAGGGCTTTCCCTTCGGTAGCGAAATGCGTCGCAGCATGTCGGAAGCATTTCCCGCGTTCTTCAGGTTAGCTCTTTTTGGCCTGTCGACCCGTGTGGTTCTATTGGACTGTGTGTAAGGGATCCTTCAAAAGCACAGGGTGACCTTCCATAGCCCAATTCCATTGGCATGCCCGTGGTATGGTGCTGGTGAAGCTCATCGCTACAAGTGCCTACGGAAGCCCGCTAAACAGCTGTCAAGACATGCAAATGAGGCCGCTCTGCCTTCTCCCATAATCCCCTGCAGTAGGCCGTCCTTTGGCTTGTCTGTATTTGCATAACCCGAACGTATCTCGGGTAACATGTACTGGCATTTTTGTCTAGGTAAACCTTTTCTGGTGGTATTTGGATCTGAAGTATCCTTTTCCTTTGATTGGGTTCCGCACCTTATTTGGCTCTGTTTGTGAATGATATGAAATCAGGAGTCACCGTGAGCTGAGCAGCATCTGTGTACCGCCGGCAACCTCGTTTAGGGCTGGGGTTCTTTATACTCTGGTTTCTCTTCAGATCGTATAAATCTTTCGCCTTTTACTAAAGATTTCCGTGGAGAGGAACAACCATGAGTTTCAGAGAATTTTTTGATGCCTAGCTGATGCTGGGCTTGCTCACTTGTTGAAAAATAGATTGAGTTGCTCTGTTTTTGGAAGATCTTTGGTCTTGGCCAATGTTGTTGGTGGTGGTGGTGGTGAGGAACATGACGTAGACGCTGATCGGATTGTCTCGTTTTACCAACGGGTTATGGAGCTGTTTGAAAAGTGGTTGAATTTTCTGGGCTCGGCTCAAAGTTTCTGGTGTATCCAGCCAAAGCTGATCCTGCTCTAATCCTGTAGGGCTTTCCCTTCGGTAGCGAAATGCGTCGCAGCATGTCGGAAGCATTTCCCGCGTTCTTCAGGTTAGCTCTTTTTGGCCTGTCGACCCGTGTGGTTCTATTGGACTGTGTGTAAGGGATCCTTCAAGAGCACAGGGTGACCTTCCATAGCCCAATTCCATTGGCATGCCCGTGGTATGGTGCTGGTGAAGCTCATCGCTACAAGTGCCTACGGAAGCCCGCTAAACAGCTGTAAAGACATGCAAATGAGGCCGCTCTGCCTTCTCCCATAATCCCCTGCAGTAGGCCGTCCTTTGGCTTGTCTGTATTTGCATAACCCGAACGTATCTCGGGTAACATGTACTGGCATTTTTGTCTAGGTAAACCTTTTCTGGTGGTATTTGGATCTGAAGTATCCTTTTCCTTTGATTGGGTTCCGCACCTTATTTGGCTCTGTTTGTGAATGATATGAAATCAGGAGTCACCGTGAGCTGAGCAGCATCTGTGTGCCGCCGGCAACCTCGTTTAGGGCTGGGGTTCTTTATACTCTGGTTTCTCTTCAGATCGTATAAATCTTTCGCCTTTTACTAAAGATTTCTGTGGAGAGGAACAACCATGAGTTTCAGAGAATTTTTTGATGCCTAGCTGATGCTGGGCTTGCTCACTTGTTGAAAAATAGATTGAGTTGCTCTGTTTTTGGAAGATCTTTGGTCTTGGCCAATGGTGTTGTTGGTGGTGGTGGTGGTGGTGAGGAACATGACGTAGACGCTGATCGGATTGTCTCGTTTTACCAACGGGTTATGGAGCTGTTTGAAAAGTGGTTGAATTTTCTGGGCTCGGCTCAAAGTTTCTGGTGTATCCAGCCAAAGCTGATCCTGCTCTAATCCTGTAGGGCTTTCCCTTCGGTAGCGAAATGCGTGGCAGCATGTCGGAAGCATTTCCCGCGTTCTTCAGGTTAGCTCTTTTTGGCCTGTCGACCCGTGTGGTTCTATTGGACTGTGTGTAAGGGATCCTTCAAGAGCACAGGGTGACCTTCCATAGCCCAATTCCATTGGCATGCCCGTGGTATGGTGCTGGTGAAGCTCATCGCTACAAGTGCCTACGGAAGCCCGCTAAACAGCTGTAAAGACATGCAAATGAGGCCGCTCTGCCTTCTCCCATAATCCCCTGCAGTAGGCCGTCCTTTGGCTTGTCTGTATTTGCATAACCCGAACGTATCTCGGGTAACATGTACTGGCATTTTTGTCTAGGTAAACCTTTTCTGGTGGTATTTGGATCTGAAGTATCCTTTTCCTTTGATTGGGTTCCGCACCTTATTTGGCTCTGTTTGTGAATGATATGAAATCAGGAGTCACCGTGAGCTGAGCAGCATCTGTGTGCCGCCGGCAACCTCGTTTAGGGCTGGGGTTCTTTATACTCTGGTTTCTCTTCAGATCGTATAAATCTTTCGCCTTTTACTAAAGATTTCCGTGGAGAGGAACAACCATGAGTTTCAGAGAATTTTTTGATGCCTAGCTGATGCTGGGCTTGCTCACTTGTTGAAAAATAGATTGAGTTGCTCTGTTTTTGGAAGATCTTTGGTCTTGGCCAATGTTGTTGTTGGTGGTGGTGGTGGTGGTGAGGAACATGACGTAGACGCTGATCGGATTGTCTCGTTTTACCAACGGGTTATGGAGCTGTTTGAAAAGTGGTTGAATTTTCTGGGCTCGGCTCAAAGTTTCTGGTGTATCCAGCCAAAGCTGATCCTGCTCTAATCCTGTAGGGCTTTCCCTTCGGTAGCGAAATGCGTCGCAGCATGTCGGAAGCATTTCCCGCGTTCTTCAGGTTAGCTCTTTTTGGCCTGTCGACCCGTGTGGTTCTATTGGACTGTGTGTAAGGGATCCTTCAAGAGCGCAGGGTGACCTTCCATAGCCCAATTCCATTGGCATGCCCGTGGTATGGTGCTGGTGAAGCTCATCGCTACAAGTGCCTACGGAAGCCCGCTAAACAGCTGTAAAGACATGCAAATGAGGCCGCTCTGCCTTCTCCCATAATCCCCTGCAGTAGGCCGTCCTTTGGCTTGTCTGTATTTGCATAACCCGAACGTATCTCGGGTAACATGTACTGGCATTTTTGTCTAGGTAAACCTTTTCTGGTGGTATTTGGATCTGAAGTATCCTTTTCCTTTGATTGGGTTCCGCACCTTATTTGGCTCTGTTTGTGAATGATATGAAATCAGGAGTCACCGTGAGCTGAGCAGCATCTGTGTGCCGCCGGCAACCTCGTTTAGGGCTGGGGTTCTTTATACTCTGGTTTCTCTTCAGATCATATAAATCTTTCGCCTTTTACTAAAGATTTCCGTGGAGAGGAACAACCATGAGTTTCAGAGAATTTTTTGATGCCTAGCTGATGCTGGGCTTGCTCACTTGTTGAAAAATAGATTGAGTTGCTCTGTTTTTGGAAGATCTTTGGTCTTGGCCAATGTTGTTGTTGGTGGTGGTGGTGGTGGTGAGGAACATGACGTAGACGCTGATCGGATTGTCTCGTTTTACCAACGGGTTATGGAGCTGTTTGAAAAGTGGTTGAATTTTCTGGGCTCGGCTCAAAGTTTCTGGTGTATCCAGCCAAAGCTGATCCTGCTCTAATCCTGTAGGGCTTTCCCTTCGGTAGCGAAATGCGTCGCAGCATGTCGGAAGCATTTCCCGCGTTCTTCAGGTTAGCTCTTTTTGGCCTGTCGACCCGTGTGGTTCTATTGGACTGTGTGTAAGGGATCCTTCAAGAGCACAGGGTGACCTTCCATAGCCCAATTCCATTGGCATGCCCGTGGTATGGTGCTGGTGAAGCTCATCGCTACAAGTGCCTACGGAAGCCCGCTAAACAGCTGTAAAGACATGCAAATGAGGCCGCTCTGCCTTCTCCCATAATCCCCTGCAGTAGGCCGTCCTTTGGCTTGTCTGTATTTGCATAACCCGAACGTATCTCGGGTAACATGTACTGGCATTTTTGTCTAGGTAAACCTTTTCTGGTGGTATTTGGATCTGAAGTATCCTTTTCCTTTGATTGGGTTCCGCACCTTATTTGGCTCTGTTTGTGAATGATATGAAATCAGGAGTCACCGTGAGCTGAGCAGCATCTGTGTGCCGCCGGCAACCTCGTTTAGGGCTGGGGTTCTTTATACTCTGGTTTCTCTTCAGATCGTATAAATCTTTCGCCTTTTACTAAAGATTTCCGTGGAGAGGAACAACCATGAGTTTCAGAGAATTTTTTGATGCCTAGCTGATGCTGGGCTTGCTCACTTGTTGAAAAATAGATTGAGTTGCTCTGTTTTTGGAAGATCTTTGGTCTTGGCCAATGTTGTTGTTGGTGGTGGTGGTGGTGGTGAGGAACATGACGTAGACGCTGATCGGATTGTCTCGTTTTACCAACGGGTTATGGAGCTGTTTGAAAAGTGGTTGAATTTTCTGGGCTCGGCTCAAAGTTTCTGGTGTATCCAGCCAAAGCTGATCCTGCTCTAATCCTGTAGGGCTTTCCCTTCGGTAGCGAAATGCGTCGCAGCATGTCGGAAGCATTTCCCGCGTTCTTCAGGTTAGCTCTTTTTGGCCTGTCGACCCGTGTGGTTCTATTGGACTGTGTGTAAGGGATCCTTCAAAAGCACAGGGTGACCTTCCATAGCCCAATTCCATTGGCATGCCCGTGGTATGGTGCTGGTGAAGCTCATCGCTACAAGTGCCTACGGAAGCCCGCTAAACAGCTGTCAAGACATGCAAATGAGGCCGCTCTGCCTTCTCCCATAATCCCCTGCAGTAGGCCGTCCTTTGGCTTGTCTGTATTTGCATAACCCGAACGTATCTCGGGTAACATGTACTGGCATTTTTGTCTAGGTAAACCTTTTCTGGTGGTATTTGGATCTGAAGTATCCTTTTCCTTTGATTGGGTTCCGCACCTTATTTGGCTCTGTTTGTGAATGATATGAAATCAGGAGTCACCGTGAGCTGAGCAGCATCTGTGTACCGCCGGCAACCTCGTTTAGGGCTGGGGTTCTTTATACTCTGGTTTCTCTTCAGATCGTATAAATCTTTCGCCTTTTACTAAAGATTTCCGTGGAGAGGAACAACCATGAGTTTCAGAGAATTTTTTGATGCCTAGCTGATGCTGGGCTTGCTCACTTGTTGAAAAATAGATTGAGTTGCTCTGTTTTTGGAAGATCTTTGGTCTTGGCCAATGTTGTTGGTGGTGGTGGTGGTGAGGAACATGACGTAGACGCTGATCGGATTGTCTCGTTTTACCAACGGGTTATGGAGCTGTTTGAAAAGTGGTTGAATTTTCTGGGCTCGGCTCAAAGTTTCTGGTGTATCCAGCCAAAGCTGATCCTGCTCTAATCCTGTAGGGCTTTCCCTTCGGTAGCGAAATGCGTCGCAGCATGTCGGAAGCATTTCCCGCGTTCTTCAGGTTAGCTCTTTTTGGCCTGTCGACCCGTGTGGTTCTATTGGACTGTGTGTAAGGGATCCTTCAAGAGCACAGGGTGACCTTCCATAGCCCAATTCCATTGGCATGCCCGTGGTATGGTGCTGGTGAAGCTCATCGCTACAAGTGCCTACGGAAGCCCGCTAAACAGCTGTAAAGACATGCAAATGAGGCCGCTCTGCCTTCTCCCATAATCCCCTGCAGTAGGCCGTCCTTTGGCTTGTCTGTATTTGCATAACCCGAACGTATCTCGGGTAACATGTACTGGCATTTTTGTCTAGGTAAACCTTTTCTGGTGGTATTTGGATCTGAAGTATCCTTTTCCTTTGATTGGGTTCCGCACCTTATTTGGCTCTGTTTGTGAATGATATGAAATCAGGAGTCACCGTGAGCTGAGCAGCATCTGTGTGCCGCCGGCAACCTCGTTTAGGGCTGGGGTTCTTTATACTCTGGTTTCTCTTCAGATCGTATAAATCTTTCGCCTTTTACTAAAGATTTCTGTGGAGAGGAACAACCATGAGTTTCAGAGAATTTTTTGATGCCTAGCTGATGCTGGGCTTGCTCACTTGTTGAAAAATAGATTGAGTTGCTCTGTTTTTGGAAGATCTTTGGTCTTGGCCAATGGTGTTGTTGGTGGTGGTGGTGGTGGTGAGGAACATGACGTAGACGCTGATCGGATTGTCTCGTTTTACCAACGGGTTATGGAGCTGTTTGAAAAGTGGTTGAATTTTCTGGGCTCGGCTCAAAGTTTCTGGTGTATCCAGCCAAAGCTGATCCTGCTCTAATCCTGTAGGGCTTTCCCTTCGGTAGCGAAATGCGTCGCAGCATGTCGGAAGCATTTCCCGCGTTCTTCAGGTTAGCTCTTTTTGGCCTGTCGACCCGTGTGGTTCTATTGGACTGTGTGTAAGGGATCCTTCAAAAGCACAGGGTGACCTTCCATAGCCCAATTCCATTGGCATGCCCGTGGTATGGTGCTGGTGAAGCTCATCGCTACAAGTGCCTACGGAAGCCCGCTAAACAGCTGTAAAGACATGCAAATGAGGCCGCTCTGCCTTCTCCCATAATCCCCTGCAGTAGGCCGTCCTTTGGCTTGTCTGTATTTGCATAACCCGAACGTATCTCGGGTAACATGTACTGGCATTTTTGTCTAGGTAAACCTTTTCTGGTGGTATTTGGATGTGAAGTATCCTTTTCCTTTGATTGGGTTCCGCACCTTATTTGGCTCTGTTTGTGAATGATATGAAATCAGGAGTCACCGTGAGCTGAGCAGCATCTGTGTGCCGCCGGCAACCTCGTTTAGGGCTGGGGTTCTTTATACTCTGGTTTCTCTTCAGATCGTATAAATCTTTCGCCTTTTACTAAAGATTTCCGTGGAGAGGAACAACCATGAGTTTCAGAAAATTTTTTGATGCCTAGCTGATGCTGGGCTTGCTCACTTGTTGAAAAATAGGTTGAGTTGTTTAGATTCTGAAGGACCAGCAGATGCTGTTATTGTTGTATTTGTTATACAATTACGCTGATAGCTCTTACCAAATGCAAACGTCTTTATTGAAGTGGAATTACATGATGTCTGAGTACCAAAAACACTTTTTTAATACAAAGCAATTCCATCCATCCATCCATGTCTCCATCCATTCCTAAACCTCATATGTGTGCGGATCCCCACATGTGGATAAGTTCCCCAGTGAACCCTGTCCTGAACCTGATGTAATCCTGTTAACAGCTACGATCAATTAGCTGTGAAACCTGAGCTTCAATCCTCACCACTAGAGATGAGCGAATTATTCAAAAATTCGATTTGGCTGATTCGCCGAATTTGCGGCAGAAATTCGATTCGCTGCGAATTTAACTTATTAAAAGGGTTTCTAGGCTTCAGAGAGCCTTTATATTAGTGCAGAACACTGTACCTTTAATTTAAATGCCCTTGGAGTCTGCTGGGGAAGAGAAATAATACTGTCAGTCAGTATGACATGCAGATGAGTGCCGTCGATCTTAGAATCACCGCACACTTCACTCATTTGGGCAGTCACGGGGCACGACGAAGAAGAAGAAGAAGAAGAAGAAGAATGAAAAGAAGAAGAATGAAAAGAAGAATGAATAGAAGAAGAAGAAGAATGAAAAGAAGAAGAAGAAGAATGAAAAGAAGAATGAAAAGAAGAATGAAAAGAAGAAGAAGAAGAATGAAAAGAAGAAGAAGAAGAATGAAAAGAAGAATGAAAAGAAGAAGAAGAATGAAAAGAAGAAGAAGAAGAATGAAAAGAAGAAGAAGAATGAAAAGAAGAATGAAAAGAAGAAGAAGAAGAATGAAAAGAAGAAGGAGAAGAATAAAAAGAAGAAGAAGAAGAATGAAAAGAAGAATGAAAAGAAGAAGAAGAAGAATGAAAAGAAGAAGAAGAATGAGAAGAAGAAGAAGAATGAGAAGAAGAAGAAGGAGAAGAAGAAGCAGGATGAGGATGAAGAAGAATTCCATTCCAGCAAAAAGTGTATCTGCAGAGAGCTCCGCTATTTCTGACAGTTCTCTGACAGTTCCTTCACATTTACAGCGGTTGAAACATTGTATCTATTTGTTTCCGAATAAAAACATCTGTATCCTAAATGGAAACAAATAGATACAATGTTTCAACCGCTGTAAATGTGAAGGAACTGTCAGAGAACTGTCAGAAATAGCGGAGCTCTCTGCAGGGACACTTTTTGCCGGCTGTAGAAGGAATGAAAATCGGCCGATCGGGAAAAATTCGATTCGCGCATCCGAAGTTTGCTAATGTTCGGATTCGATGCGAATCGAATTTTTCTTAAAATTCGAAACGAATTCCACTTCGCCAGGTTCGATTCGCTCATCTCTACTCACCACATGTGTGAATCTGCTCTAAAAGAAGTGAAAACAGGTTTTTATGAGAATAATATATCAACTTGATAAGGTGGGGGTTTGGATAAGGTGTAGGGGGGGGGTTGAATGTTAGGTGTTGGGGTTTGGATAAGGTGTAGGGGGGGGGTTGAATGTTAGGTGTTGGGGTTTGGATAAGGTGTAGGGGGGGGGGGTTGAATGTTAGGTGTTGGGGTTAGGATAAGGTGTAGGGGGGGTTGAATGTTAGGTGTTGGGGTTTGGATAAGGTGTAGGGGGGGTTGAATGTTAGGTGTTGGGGTTTGGATAAGGTGTAGGGGGGGGTTGAATGTTAGGTGTTGGGGTTTGGATAAGGTGTAGGGGGGGTTGAATGTTAGGTGTTGGGGTTTGGATAAGGTGTAGGGGGGGGTTGAATGTTAGGTGTTGGGGTTTGGATAAGGTGTAGGGGGGGTGTAATGTTAGGTGTTGGTGTTTGGATAAGGTGTAGGGGGGGGGTTGAATGTTAGGTGTTGGGGTTTGGATAAGGTGTAGGGGGGGTTGAATGCTAGGTGTTGGGGTTTGGGTAAGTTGTAGGGGGGGGGTTGAATGTTAGGTGTTGGGGTTTGGATAAGGTGTGGGGGGGGTTGAATGTTAGGTGTTGGGGTTTGGATAAGGTGTGGGGGGGGTTGAATGTTAGGTGTTGGGGTTTGGATAAGGTGTAAGGGGGGGGGGGGTTGAATGTTAGGTGTTGGGTTTTGGATAAGGTGTAGGGGGGGGTGGGGTTGAATGTTAGGTGATGGTGTTTGGATAAGGTGTAGGGGGTTGGATAAGGTTTAGGGGGGGTTGATTGTTAGGTGTTGGGGTTTGGATAAGGTGTAGGGGGGGTTGAATGTTAGGTGTTGAGGTTTGGATAAGGTGTAGGGGGGTTGATTGTTAGGTGTTGGGGTTTGGATAAGGTGTAGGGGGGGTTCTTTGAATGTTAGGTGTTGGGGTTTGGATAAGGTGTAGGGGGCTCTTTGAATGTTAGGGGTTGCTCTAGGATAAGGTGAGGGTTTAAGTGTTAGGTATTGGGGTCAGAGTAAGCTTGGGAGGTTTGGGTGTTAGGTGTTGGAGCTAGGATAAGGAGTAGGGGTTTGGTTGAGATTTAGATGTTGGGGCTGGGATAATGGGTAGAGTTTCTGTGTTGGGCTAGGTTAAGGTATAGCAGTTTGGTTGAGTGTTAGGTGTTAGGACTAGGATAAGGTGTTGGGGTTTGGTTGAGTGTTAGGGCTAGGATAAGGTGTTTGGGTTTGGTTGAGATTTAGGTGTTGAGGCTGGGATAAGACATAAGGGTATGATTCAGAGGTGGGTCTAGGATAAGGGGCAAGGGTTTGTGTATGTATTGGGGCTGGGATAAGGTATAATGGTTGAATTAATTGGTAGAGCTAGGACACGGTGTAGGGGTTTGGTTAAGTGTTGGGGTTTGGTTGAGATTTAGGTGCTGGGACTAGGATAATGGGTAGGGCATTGGTTAAGAGTTTGTGTGTTGGGTCTAGGATAAGATATAATGGTTTGGTTAATTGTTAGGTGTTGGGGCTAGGATAAGGTAATGGGGCCTGGTTAAGCATTAGGTTTTGACATTAGGATATGGTGTAGGGGCGTGGTTGAGATTTAGGTGTTGGGGCTAGGATATGGCATAGTGGTTTGGTTGAGATCTAGGGGTTGGGACTAGGATATGGTGTAGGGGTATGGTTGAGCTTTAGGCTTTCGCACTAGGATATGGTATAGTGGTTTGGGTTTGGTTGAGATCTACGTGTTGGGTCTAGGATATGGTATAGGGGTTTGGTTGAGATTTAGGTGTTGGGGCTAGGATATGATATAGGGGTTTGGTTGAGATTTAGGCTTTCGCAGTAGGATATGGTATAGTGGTTTGGGTTTGGTTGAGATTTAGGTTTTGGCATTAGGATATGGTGTAGGGGTTTGGTTGAGATCTAGGTGTTGGGACTAGGATATGGTGTAGGGGTTTGGTTGAGATTTAGATGTTGGGTTAGGATCGGGTATAAGGGTTTTACATGTTGGCACTAGGATATGGTGTAGGTCTTTGGTTGAGATTTAGGTTTTGGCACTAGGATATTGTGTAGGGGTTTGGTTGAGATCTAGGTGTTGGGACTAGGATATGACATAGTGGTTTGGGTTTGGTTGAGATTTAGGTGTTGGCACTAGGATATGGTGTAGGGGTTTGGTTGAGATTTAGGTGTTGGCACTAGGATATGGTGTAGGGGTTTGGTTGAGATCTAGGTGTTGGGACTAGGATATGATATAGTGGTTTGGGTTTGGTTGAGATTTAGGTGTTGGCACTAGGATATGGTGTAGGGGGTTGGTTGAGATCTAGGTGTTGGGACTAGGATATGGTGTAGAGGTTTGGTTGAGATTTAGATGTTGGGTTAGGATCGGGTATAAGGGTTTTACATGTTGGCACTAGGATATGGTGTAGGTCTTTGGTTGAGATTTAGGTTTTGGCACTAGGATATGGTGTAGGGGTTTGGTTGAGATTTAGGTGTTGGCACTAGGATATGGAGTAGGGGTTTGGTTGAGATCTAGGTGTTGGGGCTAGGATATGATATAGTGGTTTGGTTGAGATTTAGGCTCTCGCACTAGGATATGGTATAGTGGTTTGGGTTTGGTTGAGATTTAGGTGTTGGCACTAGGATATGATATAGGGATTTGGGTTTGGGTGAGATTTAGATGTTGGGGCTAGGATATAGTGTAGGGGTTTGGTTGAGATCTAGGTGTTGGGACTAGGATATGTTGTAGGTCTTTGGTTGAGATTTAGGTTTTGGCACTAGGATATGGTGTAGGGTTTGGGTGAGATCTAGGTGTTCGGACTAGGATATGATATAGTGGTTTGGGTGAGATTTAGATGTTGGGGCTAGGATATAGTGTAGGGGTTTGGCTGAGATCTAGGGGTTGGGACTAGGATATGATATAGTGGTTTGGGTTTGGGTGAGATTTAGATGTTGGGGCTAGGATATAGTGTAGGGGTTTGGCTGAGATCTAGGGGTTGGGACTAGGATATGATATAGTGGTTTGGGTTTGGGTGAGATCTAGGGGTTGGGACTAGGATATAGTGTAGGGATTTGGTTGAGTTTTATGAAGCTACGTAGCTGTTGGGGAACATCACGTGTTCTAAGCATCACTGCCACATATATATGAGAACATTCACTTGTGTTCACGGTAATACAGTGAAGGAAATGCGTATTTGCTCCCCTGCTGATGATGAATGTTCGCCCCTCACACAGAAACGATCGGTCTAACAATGGAATGTTCGGGGTAACACTGAGAGACAGAATACAACAACAAATTCAGCAGAAATGCGTCTAACAAATGATGACGGATCTGCATGTTCATGAGGGAAAGAAGGATTTGATCCCCTTCACAAAACATGACTTAGTACTTGGTAGTCAATCCCTTGTTGGCAATCACAGAGGTCAGACATTTCCTGGAGTTGGCCCCCAGGTTCGCACACATCTCAGGAGGGATTTTGGCCCACTCCTCTTGGCAGATCCTCTCCAAGTCATTAAGGTTTGGTGGCTGACATTTGGCAACTCGAACTTTCAGCTCCCTCCACAGATTGTCAATGATGATGAAGGTCTGGAGACTGGCTAGGCCACTCCAGGACCTTAATGTGCTTCTTCTTGAGCCGCTCCTTTGTTGCCTTGGCCGTGTGTTTTGGGTCATTGTCATGCTGGAACAATGGTTCATTGGTTTGAGGAGGGACCAATCCTTGAAGTTAGTGATTCTCTGCAATAAATACACAGGTTTTCTCCAATCTGCAGAGACTTCTTTTCATTCAGGAATCATCATTGGTTATGCTGGTTTCTGGTACTAGAATGATGAACATGTTGCAGCCATACTATAGGGACAATCTATGGGCCAGTTGTAGTACAGAGGTGAAGGCTGTCCGGTCCCAGCACATGCAATAACACGGAATCTATCTCCAGGTTGTTACGGGACAATCTATGGGCCAGTTGTAGTACAGAGGTGAAGGTTGTCCGGTCCCAGCACATGCAATAACACGGAATCTATCTCCAGGTTGTTACGATCGCAGTGTACTCCTTCTTTGCCTCCTGCCTCATTGGACGACAATTCCTGGAGGGAAATGAGCAGGACCCGGACATCTATGTCCCCATCTTCACCCTCCTCCAGTTCTTCTTCTACGCCGGCTGGCTGAAGGTTTGTTGCAGAACACAAGTAATATCTAAATTGTTAATGTATCCCCTCACAATGTAACATTCAATGTATCAGTTGTGTTAACACACGAATCCCATGTTGTAGGTGGCAGAGCAGATTATTAATCCCTTTGGGGAAGATGACGATGACTTTGAAACAAACCGACTGATAGACCGGAATCTGCAGGTAAAGACTGAGAAAGCTGCGTGTGCTACAACATGGATATCCTGAATGTCTGCCATGTTATCAGTGGTTTGAGGACTGTGACACCACATTTCTATCAGCTTTGTGTTTAATGAGGGCCCATTCACACCTATGTCTGTGTTCCCTCTGGCTGGGCTCCTGCAGCCCAACCAGGGGCGGACTGACCATTTGGAAACTCGGGCACTGCCTGAGGGCCCGTGGTCAGTAGGGGGCCCCATGAGTTGTCAGTCCGCCCCTGAGCCCAACTTTAGCTTCCCCTTATATGTATCTTTTTACTTATTGTTTTCAGAAGTCTTAAGACTGGATGGACAGAAATTCAATTTTATGGGCAGGTAAAGCAGCTCCTATATTTGTTTCCAGTTTCAGTGACGTGTCACCATGAATGGGTTGGGTTCTGCCTCCATCTTTAAGATGATGATCAGAAAACTCGCAAAAAAAGATCGGCCATTGAATTACAGGACCCCCATATACCAATTTTCCAGCCACTTCATTGGCTGCTATGCTTCTGCCTTCAGATTCATTACTCCCAGATCTGCTGCCTCCCCTTTGGGATTGTGAACATTCCGAGAACTTACACAAAGGTTCTGATTGCTCTGGTCCATGTTCAGATAACTAATCAATGGAAATGGAAAGCTAGCTAGAATCAACAAAATCTAGTGTACCTAGGCAGATCATTCTAGGCAGATCATTCTAGGCAGATCATTCTAGGCAGGTCATTCTAGGCAGATCATTCTAGGCAGGTCATTCTAGGCATAGCATTCTAGGCAGATCATTCTAGGCAGATCATTCTAGGCAGATCATTCTAGGCAGATCATTCTAGGCAGGTCATTCTAGGCAGATCATTCTAGGCATAGCATTCTTGGCAGATCATTCTAGGCAGATCATTCTAGGCATAGCATTCTAGGCATAGCATTCTAGGCAGATCATTCTAGGCAGATCATTCTAGGCAGATCATTCTAGGCATAGCATTCTAGGATAGCATTCTAGGCAGATCATTCTAGGCATAGCATTCTAGGCATAGCATTCTAGGCAGATCATTCTAGGCAGATCATTCTAGGCATAGCATTCTAGGCAGATCATTCTAGGCATAGCATTCTAGGCAGATCATTCTAGGCATAGCATTCTAGGCATAGCATTCTAGGCAGATCATTCTAGGCCAGCGGTTCTCAACCTGGGGGTCGCGACCCTTTTGGGGGTCGAACGACCATTTCCCAGGGGTCGCCTAAGACCATCGGAAAACATATTTCCGATGGTCTTAGGAACCGAGACACCGCTGCTCTGTCTCGCGATCTGTGGGCGGGATGATATGCTGCCCCTGTAACCTGGCCACACCTCCGGGATCACTCAACAGCTCCGCCTCCTCGCCGCTGATTGGCCACCGGAACTGTAGCTCAGGAGAGACACACAGGCGGCCAATCACCGGCGAGGAGGTGGAGCTTGGAGAGGAGGAGCCGAGCGGCAGAGCGCGCAGATCGAAGAAGATCGAGGGAGCTGCAGGACCGAGTGAAGAGGAGAGAGGCCAGAGAAGGAAGACAGCTGACAGGTAAGTGCAAATTTTGCTTCTGCAGGCTGTAGATGGGAGAGGGAGAGAGCGAGCCCAGGCTGGAGCAGGGGTCAGCAAGGTAAGTATCATTGGTGTCAGTGGGAGGAATAGTGCCCCATCATTTGTGTCACTAATAACAACGATGGGGCACTATTCCTCCCCCCACTGACACCAACGATGGGGCACTATTCCTCCTCCCACTGACACCAACGATGGGGCACTATTCCTCCCCCCACTGACACCAACGATGGGGCACTATTCCTCCCCCCACTGACACCAACGATGGGGCACTATTCCTCCCCCCACTGACACCAACGATGGGGCACTATTCCTCCCACTGATACCAATGATGGGGCACTATTCCTCCCACTGACACCAATGATGGGGCACTATGCCTCCCACTGACACCAATGATGGGGCACTATTCCTCCCACTGACACCAATGATGGGGCACTATTCCTCCCACTGACACCAATGATGGGACACTATTCCTCCCACTGACACCAATGATGGGACACTATTCCTCCCACTGACACCAATGATGGGACACTATTCCTCCCACTGACACCAATGATGGGGCACTATTCCTCCCACTGACACCAATGATGGGACACTATTCCTCCCACTGACACCAATGATGGGGCACTATTCCTCCCACTGACACCAATGATGGAGCACTATTCCCCCCACTGACACCAATGATGGGGCACTATTCCTCCCACTGACACCAATGATGGGGCACTATTCCTCCCACTGATACCAATGATGGGGCACTATTCCTCCCACTGACACCAACGATGGGGCACTATTCCTCCCACTGATACCAACGATGGGACACTATTCCTCCCACTGACACCAATGATGGGGCACTATTCCTCCCCCCACTGACACCAACGATGGGGCACTATTCCTCCCCCCACTGACACCAACGATGGGGCACTATTCCTCCCCCCACTGACACCAACGATGGGGCACTATTCCTCCCCCCACTGACACCAACGATGGGGCACTATTCCTCCCCCCACTGACACCAACGATGGGGCACTATTCCTCCCCCCACTGACACCAACGATGGGGCACTATTCCTCCCCCCACTGACACCAACGATGGGGCACTATTCCTCCCCCCACTGACACCAACGATGGGGCACTATTCCTCCCCCCACTGACACCAACGATGGGGCACTATTCCTCCCCCCACTGACACCAACGATGGGGCACTATTCCTCCCCCCACTGACACCAACGATGGGGCACTATTCCTCCCCCCACTGACACCAACGATGGGGCACTATTCCTCCCACTGACACCAACGATGGGGCACTATTCCTCCCACTGATACCAATGATGGGGCACTATTCCTCCCACTGACACCAATGATGGGACACTATTCCTCCCACTGACACCAATGATGGGACACTATTCCTCCCACTGACACCAAAGATGGGACACTATTCCTCCCACTGACACCAATGATGGGACACTATTCCTCCCACTGACACCAATGATGGGGCACTATTCCTCCCACTGACACCAATGATGGGGCACTATTCCTCCCACTGATACCAATGATGGGGCACTATTCCTCCCACTGACACCAATGATGGGGCACTATTCCTCCCACTGATACCAATGATGGGGCACTATTCCTCCCACTGACACCAACGATGGGGCACTATTCCTCCCACTGATACCAACGATGGGACACTATTCCTCCCACTGACATCAGTGATGGGGCACTATTCCTCCCACTGACACCAATGATGGGGCACTATTCCTCCCACTGACACCAATGATGGGGCACTATTCCTCCCACTGACACCAATGATGGGGCACTATTCCTCCCACTGACACCAATGATGGGGCACTATTCCTCCCACTGACACCAATGATGGGGCACTATTCCTCCCACTGACACCAATGATGGGGCACTATTCCTCCCACTGACACCAATGATGGGGCACTATTCCTCCCACTGACACCAATGATGGGGTACTATTCCTCCCACTGACACCAATGATGGGGCACTATTCCTCCCACTGACACCAATGATGGGGCACTATTCCTCCCACTGACACCAATGATGGGGCACTATTCCTCCCACTGACACCAATGATGGGGCACTATTCCTCCCACTGCAAAATTACAGTTCTGAAGTAGCAACGAAAATAATTTTATGGTTGGGGGTCACCACAACATGAGGAACTGTATTAAGGGGTCGCGGCGTTAGAAAGGTTGAGAACCACTGTTCTAGGCAGATCATTCTAGACAGATCATTCTAGGCAGATCATTCTAGGCATAGCATTCTAGGCATAGCATTCTAGGCAGATCATTCTAGGCAGATCATTCTAGGCATAGCATTCTAGGCATAGCATTCTAGGCAGATCATTCTAGGCAGAGCATTCTAGGCAGAGCATTCTAGGCATAGCATTCTAGGCAGATCATTCTAGGCAGAGCATTCTAGGCAGAGCATTCTAGGCATAGCATTCTAGGCATAGCATTCTAGGCAGATCATTCTAGGCAGATCATTCTAGGCAGACCATTCTAGGCAGACCATTCTAGGCATAGCATTCTAGGCAGATCATTCTAGGCAGATCATTCTAGGCATAGCATTCTAGGCAGATCATTCTAGGCAGATAATTCTAGGCATAGCATTCTAGGCAGATTATTCTAGGCAGATCATTCTTGGCATAGCATTCTAGGCAGGTCATTCTAGGCATGGCATTCTAGGCATAACATTCAAGGCAGATCATTCTAGGCAGATCATTCTAGGCAGATCATTCTAGGCATAGCATTCTAGGCAGATCATTCTAGGATAGCATTCTAGGCAGAGCATTCTAGGCAGATCATTCTAGGATAGCATTCTAGGCAGATCATTCTATGCATAGCATTCTAGGCAGATCATTCTAGGACAGCATTCTAGGCAGATCATTCTAGGCAGATCATTCTAGGCATAGCATTCTAGGCATAGCATTCTAGGCAGGTCATTCTAGGCAGATCATTCTAGGCAGATCATTCTAGGCAGATCATTCTAGGCATAGCATTCTAGGCAGCTCATTCTAGGCAGATCATTCTAGGCATAGCATTCTAGGCAGATCATTCTAGGCATAGCATTCTAGGCAGATCATTCTAGGCATAGCATTCTAGGCAGATCATTCTAGGCATAGCTTTCTAGGCAGATCATTCTAGGCAGATCATTCTAGGCAAACCATTCTAGGCAGATCATTCTAGGCATAGCATTCTAGGCAGATCATTCTAGGCAGATCATTCTAGGCAGACCATTCTAGGCAGACCATTCTAGGCAGACCATTCCAGGCAGACCATTCCAGGCAGACCATTCTAGGCAGACCATTCCAGGCAGACCATTCTAGGCAGACCATTCTAGGCAGACCATTCTAGGCAGATCATTTGATGCAGCTGCAGTTTATCTACCTTAAGAGAAAGTTATTGTGATTCATCAGAAGATAGAGAAATGAGTAGTCCTACCTTTCTGTCAGCCCACCAGTGTCTGCTGAGGGTTCTAGCAACTATGGATCCCAGTAGTTCCATGAGTGAAATGGCCTCACTGATTTTAATTGGCTATTCTTCACCAGTGGCACTATCACGTACCTGGTGTTAGAGGACAATGGGGAGAGGGCTTCCCTTGCAGCTACGTTCCAGACTCCCCTGGATATTGGACAGTAGGAGTCAGGCCCAAAGTAGCGCGGGTCGCCTTTAGGAGTGCTTGTCAGAGGTATACCCAGGAGCACAGCTGATGCACTGGAATGGTGTCTGCAGACAGGTGGTGCCCATGAGAGGTATGCAGGCCTTCAGGGTAGCAAGGGACCACAGAGTAGTCAGTTCAAAGCCAAGGTCAGATGCTGGGTGGAGATTGGAGCAGAGGTAGTCAATAGGATAGCCGGGGTCATACACAGCAGAGCAAGTGAGAATATCTATTAGCCAAGCCGGGGTCAGATCAGGAGAGCAGGTGAGAATATCCGTTAGCCAAGCCGGGGTCAGATCAGGAGAGCAGGTGAGAATATCCGTTAGCCAAGCCGGGGTCAGATCAGGAGAGCAGGTGAGAATATCTATTAGCCAAGCCAGGTCAGATCAGAAGAGCAGGTGAGAATATCCGTTAGCCAAGCCAGGTCAGATCAGAAGAGCAGGTGAGAATATCCGTTAGCCATGCCAAGGTCAGATCAGGAGTCAGACAGAGAAGACGGGTCCAGGAACAAGCCAAGCAGCAGATCTCAGTAGCAAAGGAACACAGACAAAGGGGAGCCAGAGATCAACCAGCAATTAGAGGGAGTGATGGGCTTCCTTATAAAGGCCATCTGGCACCAAACTGGGCTAATGCGTGCGTAACTGTGCGCCAGTGCGCATGCGTGTTCTGGCTCGCGTCCGTGCGCCAATGCGCATAGATTTTTGCCAGCGTGCATTTCTGCGGCCATGCAAGGTACTGGCAGGAATGCCAGGTCTCCGAGTACCTCTGCTGTGGACAGAGCCCTGACAGGCACACAAGGACATTTTCTCAACCAGTTTGGATCTCAGATCAGGTGAAAAATGATCTGGCAGGCATGGTGGACCCTGTTGTCCAGTTTGATGGTGTGGTCCCTCAACCAAGGAGAATGGATCAAGGTCATGTCCAAACCCAGTCAATGAGGCTTGATCAAATAGCACAACACAAGGAAGATGGTCAATCTTTTCACGCATGCCTCCCAGTGTTCTCAGGATAAGAGCAGCTTTTCATGCCCTACAGAGCTTTCAGCCTTTCAGTGAGTCAAATTGCAGCTGGGCAACAGATGGTGAAAACAAGATGGATCCATTCAGTCCATTCATTTCAGATATCTTGGATTTTTTAAGAGAGGAGTGGACTTGGGCTTATCTTTTAATATCGTAAAAGGTCAGATCTCAGCACTCACTAATGGCGAACAGATGGTCAATGGAACCATTGGTGGTCCAGTATCTCAATTCACTACTGAAGTTAAGATCAACCAGTAAACCAAATGGTCCAAAGTGGACCATGTGAAGATCTTGAAAAGCCTCACAAGGCCCACTTTTGAACCCTTAGTTGATTTCTCATTATGGTATCTCATCTTGCAAATGGCTTTTCTAACTACTGTGACTTTGAGCAGCAGAGATCCAAGTTTCGGGCTCTAAGCATCAGGGAGTTTTTTTTTGTGGGATCTATCGAAACACGGTTGTTCTTAAGCTGTCCTTGGATTCTCTCCCAAAAGTTGTGTCAAAAATTGTATTTATCTACTGGATGGTCTTTTCCGTATTCTTTCCTCATCCTAAAACAGAAGAACAAAGATGATACAAGGTGGATCTAAAATGACTTATCAAGTTGTTTGGAGAGGAAAGCTTCAGTTTCTACGTTGTGTAGGTTCATCGTCCTGCCAGCAGCACATAAATGGGTCATCTAGCCTTGGCTAGAACCATCAAACTATCCTACAGTATCCTGAGCTTACATTCTCAAATGGATCTCAAGATGCCATTTACGAAGAGCAAGATACTGTCATGGGTGTCAGTAGCAGGACTTCCAGCAGAAATCAACTGTAGAAGCTAGCTGGTCCACACAGAACATCTTAGTTTCATTATCTATCTATGCAGGTCCCATTCATAGTGACATGGTGAGGCACCTGGGAAAAAAAATAACCATCAAATTATATTTTTTTTGGTGCAAAAAAAAAGCATGAAACCTGTAAGTGTACTAAAAAGTACATTTGTGCACACACAAAAAAAAGTGCACTTAAGGGTGTGTCTCTTGTCCACCCCCCAAAGGAGGAGGAGGACCTTACCCTGGTCCCCTTGGGTTCAAGGCTCCTGATGGGGCAAGGTTTGAATATGGTCCACGTAGTCAAAAGGACTGAAGGACTGGTGGACCCCTTTTTTCATGGACACTCCTGAAGAGAGGACCTACCCCCCCCCCCCCTCGGTTCAGGGGAGTAAGGAACCTAATGGCCACATATCCTCCCCTGGGACCCAAACCCTCCATCTAGTGAAATAAGCACAAACAAAAGTGCAAAGGGACAAAACATGAGGAGAAAAAGAAATTAAATAGAGCCCGTGCAAAGCCTGAGGCCTGGTAGCAAAAGGCCTAGCCCACAGAGATCTGGTGCAGAAAACATTTTAGTGCTGTGACCTTTTCCACACATTATGGGGTTCCCACACCCACTTGCTACTAACAGCACCCCTGGGGTGACCAACTCCCAGGGGGCACTGACACTGTGGGTTCTCTGCCTTCCCAGCCCATGGCCAGACAAGGTAGACCCATTCAAATCAGGAAAGCACTGGGCCCCTCCAGTCTTCCCGGGAGAACTGCTCCCGTAACCCACATCTCATGGGTGCCCTGGATCTATTCCAGCTAGTACTAGCCTTCAGAACCCCCATCATGCCAGCAGGGCTACCATGCAGCCAGCCTTCCCCACCAAAAGGCCAGAATGTTGCTGCAGCATCTATCAAATACTTTCCAAAATGGTCCTTTCCTTGCACCTCATCCTGTCGGCTCCTTTATCCACCCAGTTTTAGACTCTTGGACCAAATTATCAAAATATCAGCTGTTGATGAGGGTAAGAGCTTTATAGCTATTCAGGTCTTGAGGGGCAGAGCTCAACCCATTTGTGGTGAAAATTTGAGGAAAGGAACATTTTGGTATTTATAGGAATTTTCATGATGTCTTCTGTGTATTTAGCTGTTTGGCTGCAGTTCACCTTCAAACATAGGAAATCACTCATTATTTCACTAAAAGTAATATTTTCAAAGACCTCCCACTTTGCCCTACCAACATGGCGAGTTTTCTGGATTCCTTTTCCAGCATATTCTACAAAATGTGCCTATTAACTGCCCATTGAGAAAACATGTCCTGCATCCTGAGGATAGTGAAAACTGTTGTCCTCTGTGCTTCCCATACAGGTCTCCCTTCTCTCTGTGGATGACATGTACCAGAACCTGCCGCCGATGCTGAAAGACAAATACTGGGATGAGCAGGCGGCACTGCCACCATACACCGTCGCCACCGCCTCCGAGACGCTGAAACCGTCATTCATGGGCTCCACGTTCGACATGCGGTATGCAAACTTTGCTGTTCTGATGACCTGATATTAGAAAATGTCAAAATGTCTGCTTCACCATAATGTCATTTTCTGCACCCCCCATCCTCCCCCCGGGGGTCTGTACACAGACTTACTACTGGATATCCTGTGCTCTGGGCAATGACCATTACATCCCCAGTACCAGGCAGACAAAGGCCCTATTGACTGGACCACCCCCCACCCATCATACATCCCCAGTACTAGGCAGACAAAGGTCCTATTGACTGGACCACCCCCTACCCATCATACATCCCCAGTACCAGGCAGACAAAGGCCCTATTGGCTGGACCACCCCCCACCCATCATACATCCCCAGTACCAGGCAGACAAAGGCCCTATTGGTTGGACCACCCCCTACCCATCATACATCCCCAGTACCAGGCAGACAAAGGCCCTATTGACTGGACCACCCCCCACCCATCATACATCCCCAGTACTAGGCAGACAAAGGTCCTATTGACTGGACCACCCCCTACCCATCATACATCCCCAGTACCAGGCAGACAAAGGCCCTATTGACTGGACCACCCCCTACCCATCATACATCTCCAGTACCAGGCAGACAAAGGCCCTATTGGCTGGACCACCCCCTACCCATCATGCATTCCCAGTACCAGGCAGACAAAGGCCCTATAGACTGGACCACCCCTACCCATCATACATCTCCAGTACCAGGCAGACAAATGTCCTATTGACTAGACCACCCCTACCCATCATACATCTCCAGTTCCAGGAAGACAAATGTCCTATTGACTGGACCGCCCCCTACCCATCATACATCTCCAGTACCAGGCAGACATAGACCCTATTGGCTGGACCACCCCCTACCCATCATACATCTCCAGTACCAGGCAGACAAAGGCCCTATTGACTGGACCACCCCCTACCCATCATACATCTCCAGTACCAGGATGACAAAGGTCCTATTGGCTGGACCACCCCCTACCCATCATACATCTCCAGTACCAGGCAAACAAATGTCCTATTGACTAGACCACCCCTACCCATCATACATCCCCAGTACCAGGCAGACAAAGGCCCTATTGGCTGGACCACCCCCTACCCATCATACATCTCCAGTACCAGGCAGATAAAGGCCCTATTGGCTGGACCACCCCCTACCCATCATACATCCCCAGTACCAGGCTGAAAGACAATATTGACTGGACCACCCCTACCCATCATACATCCCCAGTACCAGGCTGACAAAGGCCCTATTGGCGGGACCACCCCCTACCCATCA
This sequence comes from Staurois parvus, assembly GCF_062004578.1. Taxonomy (NCBI): domain Eukaryota; kingdom Metazoa; phylum Chordata; class Amphibia; order Anura; family Ranidae; genus Staurois; species Staurois parvus. The sequence continues at coordinate 165,650 of NW_028319821.1, forward strand.
TACAACCCCAGTACCAGGCAGACAAAGGCCCTATTGACTGGACCACCCCCTACCCATCATACAACCCCAGTACCAGGCAGACAAAGGCCCTATTGGTTGGACCACCCCCTACCCATCATACATCCCCAGTACCAGGCAGACAAAGGCCCTATTGGTTGGACCACCCCCTACCCATCATGCATCCCCAGTACCAGGCAGACAAAGGCCCTATTGGCTGGACCACCCCCTAGCCATCATACATCCCCAGTACCAGGCAGACAAAGGCCCTATTGGCTGGACCACCCCCCACCCATCATACATCCCCAGTACCAGGCAGACAAAGGCCCTATTGGCTGGACCACCCCCTACCCATCATAGATCTCCAGTACCAGGCAGACAAAGGCCCTATTGGCTGGACCACCCCCCACCCATCATACATCCCCAGTACCAGGCAGACAAAGGCCCTATTGGTTGGACCACCCCCTACCCATCATACATCCCCAGTACCAGGCAGACAAAGGCCCTATTGGTTGGACCACCCCCTACCCATCATACATCCCCAGTACCAGGCAGACAAAAGCCCTATTGACTGGACCACCCCCTACCCATCATACATCTCCAATACCAGGCAGACAAAGGCCCTATTGACTGGACCACCCCCTACCCATCATACATCCCCAGTACCAGGCAGACAAAGGCCCTATTGGCTGGACCACCCCCTACCCATCATGCATTCCCAGTACCAGGCAGACAAAGGCCCTATAGACTGGACCACCCCTACCCATCATACATCTCCAGTACCAGGCAGACAAATGTCCTATTGACTAGACCACCCCTACCCATCATACATCTCCAGTTCCAGGAAGACAAATGTCCTATTGACTGGACCGCCCCCTACCCATCATACATCCCCAGTACCAGGTAGACATAGACCTATTGGCTGGACCACCCCCTACCCATCATACATCTCCAGTACCAGGCAGACAAAGGCCCTATTGACTGGACCACCCCCTACCCATCATACATCTCCAGTACCAGGATGACAAAGGCCCTATTGGCTGGACCACCCCCTACCCATCATACATCTCCAGTACCTGGCTGACAAAGACCCTATTGGCTGGACCACCCCCTACCCATCATACATCTCCAGTACCAGGCTGACAAAGGCCCTATTGGCTGGACCACCCCCCACCCATCATACATCCCCAGTACCAGGCAGACAAAGGCCCTATTGGCTGGACCACCCCCTACCCATCATACATCTCCAGTACCAGGCAGATAAAGGCCCTATTGGCTGGACCACCCCCTACCCATCATACATCCCCAGTACCAGGCTGACAAAGACAATATTGACTGGACCACCCCTACCCATCATACATCCCCAGTACCAGGCAGACAAAGGCCCTATTGGCGGGACCACCCCCTACCCATCATACAACCCCAGTACCAGGCAGACAAGGGCCCTATTGACTGGACCACCCCCTACCCATCATACAACCCCAGTACCAGGCAGACAAAGGCCCTATTGGCTGGACCACCCCCTACCCATCATACATCCCCAGTACCAGGCAGACAAGGGCCCTATTGGTTGGACCACCCCCTACCCATCATACAACCCCAGTACCAGGCAGACAAAGGCCCTATTGGCTGGACCACCCCCTACCCATCATACATCCCCAGTACCAGGCAGACAAAGGCCCTATTGGCTGGACCACCCCCCACCCATCATACATCCCCAGTACCAGGCAGACAAAGGCCCTATTGGCTGGACCACCCCCCACCCATCATACATCTCCAGTACCAGGCAGACAAAGGCCCTATTGGCTGGACCACCCCCCACCCATCATACATCCCCAGTACCAGGCAGACAAAGGCCCTATTGGTTGGACCACCCCCTACCCATCATACATCCCCAGTACCAGGCAGACAAAGGCCCTATTGACTGGACCACCCCCCACCCATCATACATCCCCAGTACCAGGCAGACAAAGGCCCTATTGACTGGACCACCCCCTACCCATCATACAACCCCAGTACCAGGCAGACAAAGGCCCTATTGGTTGGACCACCCCCTACCCATCATACATCCCCAGTACCAGGCAGACAAAAGCCCTATTGGTTGGACCACCCCCTACCCATCATACATCCCCAGTACCAGGCAGACAAAGGCCCTATTGGCTGGACCACCCCCCACCCATCATACATCCCTAAGCTGTTTCCTGAAGTGGATTTCTACTTTTATGGCCAAATTGAGATAAACACCTGCCGAATATTTCTTGCATTTTCTCATTCACACCCCAGGCAGTCAGCAAAGAAGGAGGCAGTCAGTGTGCACTGTGCGCCATAAAGAAATTTGGGTGTGGCCAATTTTCACAAACAGTGGGAGGAGTTTAAAGCTTGTACAGCACGCAGGGGTCAAAAGTATGTAACATGCAGAGTGCAGGGATCAGGTGTATATAACATACAAAATGCAGGTGCCAGCAATATGTGATGTACACAGTGCAGGAGCCAGGAGTATGTACCGGATAGTGTGCAGAAGTCAGGAGAGGGTAACATACGTACAATGTAGTTCTGGGGTCAAGGAGAGTTTTATGTACAGAGTGCAGGGGCCAGAAGTGGGTGATTTAGAGAATTCAGGAGTAGGTAATGTACAGCGTACAGGGGTCAGTGGTGGGTAGTGTACACAGTAAAGGGATCCTGATTGGGTAATGCTCATAGTTCAGGGGTCAGGAGTGTGTAATGTACATAGTGCAGGGGTCAGGAGTGTGTAATGTACAGAGGTCAGGAGTATGTAATGTACAGAGGTCAGGAGTATGTGATGTACAAAGGTCAGGAGTGTGTAATGTACGTAGTCCAGGAGTCAGGAGTATGTAATGTACAGAGTTCAGGGTTTAGGAGTATGTAATGTACACAGTTCAGGAGTATGTAATGTACAAAGGCCAGGAGTATGTAATGTACAAAGGTCAGGAGTATGTAAAGTACAGAGGTCAGGAGTATGTAATGTACAGATTTCAGGAGTATGTAATGTACAGAGGTCAGGAGTATGTAATGTACAGAGTTCATGGGTCAGGAGTATGTAATGTACAGAGGTCAGGAGTATGTAATGTACATAGTTCTGGAGTCAGGAGTATGTAATGTACAGAGGTCAGGAGTATGTAATGTACAGAGTTCTGGAGTCAGGAGTATGTAATGTACAGAGGTCAGGAGTATGTAATGTACAGAGGTCAGGAGTATGTAATGTACAGAGTTCAGGAGTATGTAATGTACAGAGGTCAGGAGTATGTAATGTACAGAGTTCAGGAGTATGTAATGTACAGAGGAAAGGAGTATGTAATGTACAGAGGTCAGGAGCATGTAATGTACAGAGGAAAGGAGTATGTAATGTACAGAGGTCAGGAGTATGTAATGTACAGAGTTCAGGAGTATGTAATGTACAGAGGTCAGGAGTATGTAATGTACAGAGTTCAGGAGTATGTAATGTACAGAGGAAAGGAGTATGTAATGTACAGAGGTCAGGAGCATGTAATGTACAGAGGAAAGGAGTATGTAATGTACAGAGGTCAGGAGCATGTAATGTACAGAGGAAAGGAGTATGTAATGTACAGAGGTCATGGGTCAGGAGTATGTAATGTACATAGTTCTGGAGTCAGGAGTATGTAATGTACAGAGTTCTGGAGTCAGGAGTATGTAATGTACAGAGGTCAGGAGTATGTAATGTACAGAGGTCAGGAGTATGTAATGTACAGAGTTCAGGAGTATGTAATGTACAGAGGTCAGGAGTATGTAATGTACAGAGTTCAGGAGTATGTAATGTACAGAGGAAAGGAGTATGTAATGTACAGAGGTCAGGAGCATGTAATGTACAGAGGAAAGGAGTATGTAATGTACAGAGGTCAGGAGTATGTAATGTACAGAGTTCAGGAGTATGTAATGTACAGAGGTCAGGAGTATGTAATGTACAGAGTTCAGGAGTATGTAATGTACAGAGGAAAGGAGTATGTAATGTACAGAGGTCAGGAGCATGTAATGTACAGAGGAAAGGAGTATGTAATGTACAGAGGTCAGGAGCATGTAATGTACAGAGGAAAGGAGTATGTAATGTACAGAGGTCATGGGTCAGGAGTATGTAATGTACAAAGGTCAGGAGTATGTAATGTACAGAGTTCAAGGGTTACCAGGGGCTAACACACTAGCAATGGCTGCAAAGGCAGCAGATGGGGGTGTGCACATGCTGTGGCTGCAGTGCAGCAAAAATTATCTCCCTGCTATGTTCGGCCACCAAATGTGACACATTCCACTGAAAAGGGCCACCTTACAACCGCGCACACTGCATGCTTTGGTCCAGGTTTTCTGGGCTGGGCTCCCTGCAGTGAAGGGGAGGCAGAGAGGGTCTCCCATCTTAGGACATTGTGACATAGCATTGGATATTTCTCACCTTAGGCACATTTTTCCTGGTGACCTTGATATTTCTGTATGCGCTGAAACGGGATTTTTTGGTTCTGGAAGCCCACTTGGATTGTAGTCAGTACATGTAGTACCTTCCCTGGGCTCCGTTTGTTTACCAGGGGGGCAGAAAGGGGACTATTTAATGATTTTTGGTTGCAGGTATCTGCCATGCCACTATATTGCCCGCAGTATTGGGCCACCGGCCTTTCCACGCACATGAACATTAATGGCCTCCCAGTCCGTAGGGTTCAATGTTGAGTTGACCCCGCCCTTGGCAGCTTTAACTCTTCTGGGAAGGCCACCTCTTTGTCTCTAGCCTCCTGATTGGGTAAAAATAAATGAGCAACATCAGCTCTTCTTGTATATTTCCTCCTGCTAGCACATGTGCATGCACCAGAGCCTAGTTGGCTAATTGCCCCTCCCACTGCTAGTCTGGGTGTGGCTGTATATTGGAGGACAGGAGGCCAGTATGAGAGCAGATTTGGGTACTTATACTAGTTGTATGTACTTACAAAACTCATATGTTTTTAATATCTGATGTGTTCAGTCCTAAGCACAGACAACTAGCTTCCACCAGTTGGACTCGTGGTTGTGTGTTCCCCACACCTGAGGCAGGAACTCATAGCCATCATAGGTAACAAACATCTCCTTCCCTTTCAGCATCGATGGGGACCCGGATCAACACCAACAAGTCTCTGCCACCCCCAACCTTCCCCGTGCTCGTACCCCCATGCTCAGTCGCTTCCTCTCCTCCGCGCCTTCTCCTGCTGTTGGCATGAAAAACCTCATGGGCCGAGGCACGCGCAATCCATTGGTCCGCTTCAGAGGAGAAGGATCTCCCATTAACAATGTCCACTACAGTGAGATTGACCAGGACAGGCGTATCGATGAGGAGGAAACCACAGAGGATGAGAAGGAGAGCAGGGCAAGCGAACCACCCACCCCTAAAGTTGTTTCTAGAGTTCCTCGTAGGCTGGAGGCCTCAGAGAAGCAGAAGAAGATGGAGCAGCCTCGACCATGCCCAATTCTCATCACAGTAGATGAACCTTCAGAGGACAACATAGAGGAGGACCAGGCTGAATGTTTGAAGGAATAAACTAACAGGTGACATAGTCCTTCTAGGACACAGGATGGAACGGACCAGCTCTTCAACTCTTGTGGAACCAGCCGCCCTGGAATGATGAGAGACAACTTCTGGTTCCACAAGAGTTGAAGCGCTGGAGGTGCCTCATCCATTGTTAGCCAAGCTGGTAGGGAAAGCTAAAACAGTCCTTGGGACAACCCAACCCTCCACCGCTTTACTACTACTTTAGACCCTCAGATTTGGACTGGAGCAAAAATAACCGCATTCTCTGCCACTCCGATTCCTTGAAATCGACTTTCAGCTTGCCTGGATGGATTTGTTTTGGTATTTGCAGATTAGACCCACTTTCTACTTTCATTCTTTTGATACAATCACTGCTATTGCAGGTCGACTTCCTTGAACCGATTTTATCCCTCCACCTGTTCCTCATGGCCTCAGACACCTTGAAACTTGCCCAGTTAAAGGGGTTAGACAAAAATATGGAAACACAGTATGATTTGCAGGTACGAAAGTGACGCCATGTGTGATGGTGATAGTGATGTAACATTCTTTGGCTGTGTGATGAGACACCCGGCTAACAGGTGGGAAGCCTCACTTTCCTCATTCGCTGCGTGTACCATGTGTGATGGTGATAGTGATGTAACATTCTTTGGCTGTGTGATGAGACACCCGGCTAACAGGTGGGAAGCCTCACTTTCCTCATTCGCTGCGTGTACCATGTGTGATGGTGATAGTGATGTAACATTCTTTGGCTGTGTGATGAGACACCCGGCTAACAGGTGGGAAGCCTCACTTTCCTCATTCGCTGCGTGTACTGCTAGTAATACGGAGTCGTGTCAGAGCTTATTGAGCTTCAAAGAGGGCGAATGGTTGGTGACGCTTAGCTGGCGACTCTGTGACTGAAGTCGCCAATTTGCCGCGTGGCGAGGTGCAGGATCAAAAGTTATGGTGGCGTATACAGTTTCCGGGAAAATGTCGTCTGATAAGCATAAGCCCCGCCCACATGGTCACCTGACCGAAGGAGAAAAAAGGACATGGCGCAGGACTGTGACTCAGAATAAAAAAACCAACAAAAGTGACTGCAGAGCTCAATCTCAGTCCCGGGAAGACTGAGTCCCATGAAGACTGAGATCGAGCTCTGCAGTCACTTTTGTTGTTTTTGTATCCCGGGTCACAGTCCTGCGCAATGTCCCTTTGTTTCTTTTGGTCAGGTGACCATGTGGGCGGTGCTTATGCTTATCAGACGACGTTTTCCTGTCACAACCTTCGATCCTGAACCTTGCGACGCGGCAAATCGGCGACTTCAGTCAGAGGCTCCAGCTAAGTGGCACCAACCATTTGAAGCTCAGTCAGCTCTGACCTGACTCCGTATTGCAGCAATGCCACGCAGCGAGTGAGGCTTCCCACCTCTTAGCTATGGAGTCTCATCACACAGTAGAAGCCTAAGAATGTTACGTCACTTCCATTTTTACCGCCAAACATGGCGTCACTTTCACACCTGCCAATCATGGAGGGTTTCCAGATGTATTTGTGTCTAACTCCTGTATATGGAAAGCTGATATCCTCCATCGTGTGGACGATGACCGGGACCGTTGGGGTTCCAAATGAAGTTCCTGCATCAAGTTCCTTACTTTCCCTAAATGTGTTATCCAATAACCCCGATCCCTGCTGAGGTGCCAGGTGGAGATGGGCCCCTTGAGTAGGACCTGGCTTAGCCATTAACCCCCCGATCCCTGCTGAGGTGCCAGGTGGAGATGGGCCCCTTGAGTAGGACCTGGCTTAGCCATTAACCCCGTGATCCCTGCTGAGGTGCCAGGTGGAGATGGGCCCCTTGAGTAGGACCTGGCTTAGCCATTAACCCCGTGATCCCTGCTGAGGTGCCAGGTGGAGATGGGCCCCTTGAGTAGGACCTGGCTTAGCCATTAACCCCGTGATCCCTGCTGAGGTGCCAGGTGGAGATGGGCCCCTTGAGTAGGACCTGGCTTAGCCATTAACCCCGTGATCCCTGCTGAGGTGCCAGGTGGAGATGGGCCCCTTGAGTAGGACCTAGCTTAGCCATTAACCCCGTGATCCCTGCTGAGGTGCCAGGTGGAGATGGGCCCCTTGAGTAGGACCTGGCTTAGCCATTAACCCCGTGATCCCTGCTGAGGTGCCAGGTGGAGATGGGCCCCTTGAGTAGGACGTAGCTTAGCCATTAACCCCGTGATCCCTGCTGAGGTGCCAGGTGGAGATGGGTCCCTTGAGTAGGACCTGGCTTAGCCATTAACCCCGTGATCCCTGCTGAGGTGCCAGGTGGAGATGGGCCCCTTGAGTAGGACCTGGCTTAGCCATTAACCCCGTGATCCCTGCTGAGGTGCCAGGTGGAGATGGGCCTCTTGAGTAGGACCTGGCTTAGCCATTAACCCCGTGATCCCTGCTGAGGTGCCAGGTGGAGATGGGCCCCTTGAGTAGGACCTGGCTTAGCCATTAACCCCGTGATCCCTGCTGAGGTGCCAGGTGGAGATGGGCCTCTTGAGTAGGACGTAGCTTAGCCATTAACCCCGTGATCCCTGCTGAGGTGCCAGGTGGAGATGGGTCCCTTGAGTAGGACCTGGCTTAGCCATTAACCCCGTGATCCCTGCTGAGGTGCCAGGTGGAGATGGGCCCCTTGAGTAGGACCTGGCTTAGCCATTAACCCCGTGATCCCTGCTGAGGTGCCAGGTGGAGATGGGCCCCTTGAGTAGGACCTGGCTTAGCCATTAACCCCGTGATCCCTGCTGAGGTGCCAGGTGGAGATGGGCCCCTTGAGTAGGACCTGGCTTAGCCATTAACCCCGTGATCCCTGCTGAGGTGCCAGGTGGAGATGGGCCCCTTGAGTAGGACGTAGCTTAGCCATTAACCCCGATCCCTGCTGAGATGCCAGGTGGAGATGGGTCCCTTGAGTAGGACCTGGCTTAGCCATTAACCCCGTGATCCCTGCTGAGGTGCCAGGTGGAGATGGGCCCTTTGAGTAGGACCTGGCTTAGCCATTAACCCCGTGATCCCTGCTGAGGTGCCAGGTGGAGATGGGCCTCTTGAGTAGGACGTAGCTTAGCCATTAACCCCGTGATCCCTGCTGAGGTGCCAGGTGGAGATGGGTCCCTTGAGTAGGACCTGGCTTAGCCATTAACCCCGTGATCCCTGCTGAGGTGCCAGGTGGAGATGGGCCCCTTGAGTAGGACCTGGCTTAGCCATTAACCCCGTGATCCCTGCTGAGGTGCCAGGTGGAGATGGGCCCCTTGAGTAGGACCTGGCTTAGCCATTAACCCCGTGATCCCTGCTGAGGTGCCAGGTGGAGATGGGCCCCTTGAGTAGGACCTGGCTTAGCCATTAACCCCGTGATCCCTGCTGAGGTGCCAGGTGGAGATGGGCCCCTTGAGTAGGACGTAGCTTAGCCATTAACCCCGATCCCTGCTGAGATGCCAGGTGGAGATGGGTCCCTTGAGTAGGACCTGGCTTAGCCATTAACCCCGTGATCCCTGCTGAGGTGCCAGGTGGAGATGGGCCCCTTGAGTAGGACCTGGCTTAGCCATTAACCCCGTGATCCCTGCTGAGGTGCCAGGTGGAGATGGGCCCCTTGAGTAGGACCTGGCTTAGCCATTAACCCCGTGATCCCTGCTGAGGTGCCAGGTGGAGATGGGCCCCTTGAGTAGGACCTGGCTTAGCCATTAACCCCGTGATCCCTGCTGAGGTGCCAGGTGGAGATGGGCCCCTTGAGTAGGACCTGGCTTAGCCATTAACCCCGATCCCTACTGAGTTGCCAGGTGGAGATGGGCCCCTTGAGTAGGACCTGGCTTAGCCATTAACCCCGTGATCCCTGCTGAGGTGCCAGGTGGAGATGGACCCCTTGAGTAGGACCTGGCTTAGCCATTAACCCGTGATCCCTGCTGAGGTGCCAGGTGGAGATGGGCCCCTTGAGTAGGACCTGGCTTAGCCATTAACCCGTGATCCCTGCTGAGGTGCCAGGTGGAGATGGGCCCCTTGATTAGGACCTGGCTTAGCCATTAACCCGTGATCCCTGCTGAGGTGCCAGGTGGAGATGGGCCCCTTGAGTATGACGTGGCTTAGCCATTAACCCCGATCCCTGCTGAGATGCCAGGTGGAGATGGGCCCCTTGAGTAGGACCTGGCTTAGCCATTAACCCCGATCCTTGCTGAGGTGCCAGGTGGAGATGGGCCCCTTGAGTAGGACCTGGCTTAGCCATTAACCCCGTGATCCCTGCTGAGTTGCCAGGTGGAGATGGGTCCCTTGAGTATGACGAGTCTTAGCCATTTGCACCATCTGGAACCAAGTTTTGGCAAACATTGGAGTGTTGTTGGTCTTTCCTGGACGACTTACTGTTGCTGTTCGATATACAAACCGACCCAGGGGTCCCGAAACACCGTCACCTACTACTTTTCCAGGCCGGATGGGAGATGCTACTTGAAATGATACTAAACTCACACGCTGTTCCATTTCCATCCTCCCTTCTCCTTCTATATATGGGGGGCGGCTCTCAAATTATTTTATTGGAAAAAATAGAAAAACAGCTTTTTGTGATACGAAGTAAAAATAAATAATTAATATCAATAAACTGTTTTAAATTGTCACACAAATAAATATTTGAAATGAAATCTTTAACATGTTGTGGGTGGATTTCTGCCAATCACAGGCTGTGTCACGCCCCTCCAGTGTCTTAGAACAAGGTGATGCCTCCATCAATCAAGATGTAATATCCCCCCATTGTGGTTAGTGGACATGGAGGAGGAAGGGAAGGAGTGGGTGGTCATTTGCCACTGTGTGTACGCCCACGTGTGACTCTATAGTCACATGGGATAAGGGGGAGCGGACGCCGCTCAAGACCAGCCTCAGGAGTCCAGCATGTTGGATGTATAGAGTGACCTCAGCACCCTGCTAGCCACGCCCTCTGATGCGTTTAGCCCCACCTATCGAGGGGCTTGGTTACAGAGGCCTGATGGGCAGGGCAAAACACATCAGAGGGGGTGGCTAATGCGGTTCTGAGGCCACTTTATACCCACATGGAAGAAAAATATACTTTAAAAATATTCTTCCCAAATATATTGACATATATATATGAAATACTAAAATTTTGGTTGTATTCAATGTCCTCCTTGAACCTTGAAAATCCAATAAAAAAGGGTCTTATGGATTGAAGGAAACTGGCCAATGTATTCCAAAATGGAGGAGAAAATGGAAGAATGGATAAGATGAGAAACCTATTAAATGTCAGCTTCAAGAGTCGGAGAAGTCGCCCTCTTCAGGAGTCGGAGAAGTCGCCTTCGTCAGGGGTCGGAGAAGTCGCCTTCGTCAGGGGTCGGAGAAGTCGCCTTCGTCAGGGGTCGGAGAAGTCGCCTTCTTCAGGGGTCGGAGAAGTCGCCTTCGTCAGGGGTCGGAGAAGTCGCCTTCTTCAGGGGTCGGAGAAGTCGCCTTCGTCAGGGGTCGGAGAAGTCGCCTTCTTCAGGGGTCGGAGAAGTCGCCTTCGTCAGGGGTCGGAGAAGTCGCCTTCGTCAGGGGTCGGAGAAGTCGCCTTCGTCAGGGGTCGGAGAAGCCGCCTTCTTCAGGGGTCGGAGAAGTCGCCTTCGTAAGGGGTCGGAGAAGTCGCCTTCGTAAGGGGTCGGAGAAGTCGCCTTCTTCAGGGGTCGGAGAAGTCGCCTTCTTCAGGGGTCGGTGTACAGGACAGCTACTGCAGCAACAATCTCCATCACTGATCGGGGAAAGGTACTCCGCAAAGACCGCGGTCCGTACTTCTTCCAGGTCAGTGTATTGGAGTCCGGGGATCAGCATGGGTGAGAGAACTCATGGAGAGACCAGCAATGGCAGGATCCACATTACTCTCCCCACGTTTCCTTCCAGCACCATTTGTGAAACTCAGTGGTAGCAATCTACAAACCGCTGGGATGTGCAACATGGTCTGTACCCCCACAGTGCCCATCATGAGTTCCCACCTTCCCCTCGCTTCTCGGCCTTTTGGCTAAGATCAAGTGTAGTATCTGTTCTTATCAGTGTCCAGTGGGGGTGCTCCCGACCATTCTAGCTTTGCGGGGGTGGCTGTTGTATAGTACCCTCACTGGTATGATGGGGGTCCGGAAGGCTAGTACCGGAGGGACAGAAACCAGGGAGCGCCATGATTCGTTCTGGGGCCTCGGGAGTAATTCCTCCGGGAACACTGGAAGGACCCAGTACCTCCTGATTTGGACGGATCTACCTTGGTCTGGCCAGGGGCTGAGGAGGCAGAAAGTCCGCAAACTCGGTGCCCCCTGAGTAGACGCTCTCAGGGGTGCCACTAGTAACACCTGGGTGTGGGACCCCACTGTGTGAACATGGCACATGGTCACTGTTTTTACATTCTTTTTGCACAGCGCCCTAAGGACCAGGCCTTTTGGCTAGGACCAGGGCAATTTTTGCTACGGGCCTCAGGGCCCGGTCTGTGCACTATTTGGCACAGTACCACTTTTTTTATTTTCTATTTATTTAATTTATTTCACCTCCCACGTTTGTCACTTTTCTGTTACTTATGTGTGTGTTTTCACGGATGGAGGGTGGGGGTCCTCGGGCCTACCCTGAAGTCTAGGGGGAGGATGTGTGGCCTTTGGTTCCTTCCTCCCCTGATCCCTAGGGGGCTTTTCTTCGGGAGAGCCCCCTGACCAAGTACTGGGTGTCCGGCTTCGGCTGGGCATAGGGAACGGTGGTCCACCAGGCCTTTTGGCCAGGAGGACCAATTGGGAACCTTGTCCCCGTCAGGAGCTTCGTGCCCCGGGGGATCAGGGTAAGCGGTCCAAGCCCCTTTAGGGGTAGGACACAGCACACCCCTAAGTGCACTTTTTCGTGTGGTGTTTTGCACATTTTTTGTGAACACTTACGGGTTTTTACCTTTATAGTTGCACATTTGCGGACTTAAAAAAAAAAAAAAATGAGTTCCCACCTTCCCTCTGCTGAGTTCCCGGGTCTGTATGCCTGCTGTGTCCATTGAAGGGTTCCCACCATCCCTGTGCTGAGTTCCCAGGTCTGAACACCGACTGTGCCCATTATGAGGGGTTCCCACCATCCCTGTGCTGAGTTCCCGGGTCTGTACGCCCACTGTGCCCATTATGAGGGGTTCCCACCATCCCTGTGCTGAGTTCCCAGGTCTGTACACCCGCTGTGCCCATTATGAGGGGTTCCCACCATCCCTGTTCTGAGTTCCCAGGTCTGTACACCCGCTGTGCCCATTATGAGGGGTTCCCACCATCCCTGTGCTGAGTTCCCAGTTCTGTACACCCGCTGTGCCCATTATGAGGGGTTCCCACCATCCCTGTGCTGAGTTCCCAGGTCTGTACACCGACTGTGCCCATTATGAGGGGTTCCCACCATCCCTGAGCTGAGTTCCCAAGTCTGTACGCCCACTTTGAGGGGCTCCCACCATCCCTGTGCTGAGTTCCCAGGTCTGTACGCCCGCTGTGCCCATTATGAGGGGTTCCCACCATCCCTGTGCTGAGTTCCCGGGTCTGTACACCCACTGTGCCCATTATGAGGGGTTCCCACCATCCCTGTGCTGAGTTCCCAGGTCCATGCACTTGCTGTGCCCATTATGAGGGGTTCCCACCATCCCTGTGCTGAGTTCCCGGGTCTGTACGCCCGCTGTGCCCAATATGAGGGGTTCCCACCATCCCTGCGCTGAGTTCCCAGGTCTGTACGCCCGCTGTGCCCATTATGAGGGGTTCTCACCATCCCTGCGCTGAGTTCCCAGGTCTGTACGCCCGCTGTGCCCATTATTAGAATCCAGGGAGCAGGATAGCAGAAAGTGTGCCGCAAACAAGGTGGGAGAGGAGGTCGGTCTTTATTTCATTCCATTATTGAAGATAGAAGATATTTTAGTCACTATTTAAAAAATAAACTCCCTGGGGCTAGGCTCCACCCCCCATCATGCCAGGCTCCACCCCCCCCCATCTTTCATTCAGAGCTGCTGTCAGCTCTCCATGACCTCTGGGGGCGCTGCTGAGCACATGGTCTCTTCCTGCCTCCCTGTACAAGCACCCAGATATACTGACATGTCTGCAGGAGCTCTGCATGGCACCACATGTGTGGACTGGGAGTGCAAGGTGGCTCCAAATACAAATACATACAAACACTTTTTTTTTTTTGTTGGCGGGTGAAACAAACACACATCTCAAACACACGCCGAGCTTTGTCTCAATGATGCACCGCAATCCTATTCAACTCAATGGCCATATTAGAGAGGAGGAGGGGAAAAAAAAAAAAGGAAGAAACAAAAAGAGAAAAAAAAAAGAAAGAAGAAAGGAAAAAAAAAAGAAAGAAGAAAGGAAATAAAAAAAGAAAGAAGAAAGGAAATAAAAAGAAAGAAGAAAGGAAATAAAAAGAAAGAAGAAAGGAAATAAAAAGAAAGAAGAAAGGAAATAAAAAGAAAGAAGAAAGGAAATAAAAAGAAAGAAGAAAGGAAATAAAAAGAAAGAAGAAAGGAAATAAAAAGAAAGAAGAAAGGAAATAAAAAGGATAGAAATCGAACCGACTTCTGAAATTTGAATTAAACTCAATAATGACCAAATCTGACTAAAAGGAAGTGTAAATAACAGACCAAACGAAACATTTTTGTTCTGCCCGTCTGCTCTCAGCGGCTCCTTCCAGCACTCTCACCCCCCCCCCCCCCCCCCCCGTTCTCTGACATGGAGCTCAAAGCCCTGGAGCAATAATGATTGGCCAGTCTAGGCCACACCCATGTCTTGGGAGAGTTGTCCTCACTGACACCATTATCACTGACACAGGAGAAGGGAAGCCCTCAGCGATGTCCCCGCCTCCGAGGTTCCCCACCGGAAGAGTCTTCCTGGCTCCGTCACTTTGACCCAGCAGGGTAACGATCTAAACCTGACAGAAGTTCTAACCTTTTGTTACTCTAACCAGACTGGGGTGGAGTCGCCCTTTAAGGCACATGGTTCCAGAACCGACACTCGTGGTCACAGAATCTGCTGGCGGATAACACGGAAATCTGTCCCCGACTTTCGGAAAGATCGGCCCACAGCAGAGTCCGGCCTTTCTGCAAGAAGGGGATTATTCTGGCACTGGAACTAGACCCCCGGAGTCACCGGACAAGACAGGGGGACCTTGGCAGTGCGGCATTCATACTGAGCAATGAAGAAAAGACACGCCCACGAGGAACATTTCCAAATTACTTTTATTGAAGAACAAAAATGTAACAATTTATCATTTCATGGGAAAAAAAAAACCAAAACACATAACAAGTCTGCATTACCAAACCAGATGATGGGGCACGCCGTCCCTCCCGCCGACACCAGGGGGATGGGGCGCGCCGTCCCTCCCGCCGACACCAGGGGGATGGGGCGCGCCGTCCCTCCCGCCGACACCAGGGGGATGGGGCGCGCCGTCCCTCCCGCCGACACCAGGGGGATGGGGCGCGCCGTCCCTCCCGCCGACACCAGGGGGATGGGGCAGACACCAGGGGGATGCGGCAGACACCAGGGGGATGCGGCACGCCGTCCCTCCCGCCGACACCAGGGGGATGCGGCACGCCGTCCCTCCCGCCGACACCAGGGGGATGCGGCACGCCGTCCCTCCCGCCGACATCTTCCCCTCCCATTGGTCACATTCCGGCCCCCTGAAGTTCCAAGGGCAATAAACTGGCCCTTTGTTGGAGGTTTGGAGACCCCCCCGGTCTATAGGAGCCCCACGGGGAAGATTTACTAAAACTGGAAATATCTGGTGCAGCTCTGCATGGGAACCAATCAGCTTCCAGGTTTTATTGCCCAAGCCTCATGGAACAAGCTGAAGGTAGAAGCGGATTGGCTGCTGCACCAGAATTTGCACGCTCCTGTTTTAGTAAAATCTCCTCCAATCAGTGCATCTTAATGCATTCTAATAGCGTCCGCATCTCAAGATTCTCGGGCCTACGGGACTCCAGGGGAGGGGCCTACGGGACTCCAGGGGAGGG